>NC_046975.1:23248537-23303537 GCF_009769545.1 Cyclopterus lumpus | reverse complement strand
TGTTCATATTTATTAAGAATTAAATCTATGATGTCAATACAATTTGAACCAACTGTATTTTCTAAGTAACACAAATTATTAGATTAAGATTAAGCTGCAATGTGAAAGTAGTAAAAATTTCTGGTAAAAATAAAAACTTTCCAAAAAAGGGAGTAAACAATGTTTTAAACAACAAGGTTACCAGAAAGTTTTTTTGTTGTATTTTTCACGTGAAAATATGGCAAATTAAAATCTGTGAACATGCTCAAAACGTTCAGAAAACACGATGCCGGTTTAAAAAAAACAAAACAAGCATGCTGAACGTGGAGAACCGGAGCAGAACCCACTCACGTCCGTCGCATCATCGTTAGAGTAAGTGTCTATAAAAACAGCCAGCCCGTGGAAGAGGGCATTGTTGGAAAACACAGGTCCTGCAAAGAAACAAGCCGGTCAAATCGAGCTGCACACACACACACAGTCGCGCACACACACTTACATCCATCCCATGGAGGTCATTGCGGAAGGTATCCACAAACAAAGCCAGGCCAAGAAACTGATCTTGGCTTCCAAACACAGAGCCTAGGATGGAGGCAGAGATGAGACGTGAGCAGACGACAAGCTGGGCAAAATAAAAGAATACAGAAATAATAGAAAAGGCCTTTTCTGGTGGAGTGAGCACGGTGACACTTTGACACTTTACAGCTACAATGTGGCGTCTTCTGTTCTCCCTCGTCTCTGCTTTCGTCTGCCTCGTTTCCTCCTTCCCTATCTGCAGACTTAAAGCCTTCTCTCTTCACCTCTCAGGTCAAACTGCCTCCTCTGACCTTTGAGTTTCAGGGTATTAAAGTTCAGCGAGACTTTTCTTTCTTTTCAGTTTCCTCGCCGACGTTTTTTTTCTGTACCTTTCCTCCTCTGAGTAATTAACCCCCGACCACACGGTCGAAAGCTTCTGCCGGTTCACCCATTACAGCCCCAAAGAGCAGGAGGAAGGGATCCCAGAGTGCCAACAGGGAGGACTGACCTCGTCCACCGGTGGTTAAATGTCTTCACTAACACCATCGGTGCCGTGTAGAGTGGCGCGAGGCAGGAGAAGGAATTTATCGTTCTTCCAGGTCGTACAGACTGTTTTTTTTAATGTTGCATCTGGAATAAACGTTGTTACCGTGACACAAAGTGGAATAATGTCTTCATGCAGGAAACCAAAAAAAAGTAGTTAACCCTCTTAAATTCATGCACTTGCATTTGATTCATACCCATGTGTTATGCATCAAAAATCATCTCTCTATATAATGAAGCACCATTGTGTTTAGGCACAGTGTAAAGAGGTCATTTGGCCCTAAAGTTAAAAAAAAGTTGAAGTCTGATATATTTGTGAAAACATACTTTTACTCATGTGAACTGTTTTGATGTTGGAATATATGAATAAAATAGTAGATGCATGTAATAAATGTCTAAAACCACATTTTGTAATATGTGTTTTTTTGTTGTCTGTCACTCTACTTTCACCAAATGAGATAAAATGGGACTGAGAAATGACTTCATACTATGTATGCAAATAAAAAATTAAGCTTTTACAACGTTTTTTTTGTGTTTTTCGAGAACAGAATATGTCCTCTAGATGAAAACAGCGGATCGGAGTACACGTGGAAGACTCGGTTGGGACTTTTTTTGGCTCTTTTTATACGAACAGAAAGCAGCCTTTTGGTTTCTGATACACTTTTTCAACCAACGTGCTTCTTAAAGTCTTTTATTTGTTTGTTTTTTATTGAAACAAAAAAAAAAAGACACGATTACCTGGATGCAGTCTGTCCTTTGTGTACCAGACGGCGATGCCGTCGCCATGGAGATTCTTCTTCCCGGACCCGTGCACTTTGAAGTGCACGTGCATCTCCCAGTCCTTCAGGTGACACGGCTGCGGACCAGAAAACAAGGATTTACTTTCGGATAAAAGAGATTTTAAAAACAATAAAAAAAATCTCCAGAAGGTTTTTTTCTTTATGTCGGATATGTAAAAAAAAAAAAAAGTATTTTATTTTATATTCCAAGTAAGAGTCAAAAGAAAGGACACAGACAGAATGCTTATATCAGGTATAAATTAAAATATATATATAAACTTTTAATTACTGGGTTGTTAAAAAAGTCAATGTGAGCTAATACACATTAATATATTGTAAAGATGACAATATCTTCTATATATATATATATATATATATATATATATATATATATATATATATATATATATATATATATATATATAAATAAATGTATAGCTATATGTATAAATAAATGTATAGCTATATATATATATATATATATATATATATATAAAAATAAATAAATGTTTCCTCACCACCGTGTTCCAGATGGATCCCTGCTTGCTTTTCTCATCCGGAGTGAGTCGGACGTACGAGCTCGTCACCAACGTGCTTCCCCAGAAGTCCCACTGACTGCTGGGGCTGCTGCCGACACCTGCAGGACAAACACAAGGCAGCAAACTCATCAAGTTGTGTGTGTGTGTGTGTGTGTGTTTCTTGTAAAACATGAGGGGCTCTCAACAGCTACTTAGCTGGTCCACCAAGAAGCTCTTGAATAGCATCCGCACCTTTAGAAAATGCAGGAATGCGCTGGAAGGAGTCCATCTGCCCACCGATCTTTAACCAAATACCTTTTGTTCTTTAGAAAACACCCAGAATGCACTCTGACACATCCAGGGAACGTTGATTAATTTCATCATCCTCTTGTAGAATAGCCGGGTTTAAAAAAAATAAATAGATGTTTAATTCACCTGAGTCGTAAACTCTAAAAGAAGAATTAGTGTATGAATAAATATATAAATATGACAACTACTGATTTATAAGGGCCGTGCAGGTAGCGCCTTCACTACACATAATCTATCCCCCTCTTGATTTAATATTTTGTTTGATTTAATACGTTGTTTATTTTGTAAATTGCATTGTTTTAGGAATATTCTGTGTTGAGACGATGCAAAACCTTATTAATGCGTTCATTAAACCTTTCCAATGCATCTCTCTCGTGGTTTTCTTTGTATCTCACATACATGTCAGAGGGTCCTTGTTTAAAATAAGAGAGACCTCCTCTCACAACACGCACGGTAGCTCGTTATAAGCAATACGGGAGTTAATTACTTTAGCTCGTAAAGAAGTTGCATTTGTCGCAAAAAAACATCCTCCGAGAGACAGAAGAGTGTGAACGGCAGCAGGTTAGCTCGCGAGCTATCGCAGCCGCGTTACCTTGGTACGGTTTCATTAGCGAGTGCTCCCTCTTCAGGTGCTCCGTGTTTCCGTCCGTTATGTCACCGCGCACCGGACACGACCGGGACACCAAGAAGATCAGCGTTGTGCTCAGAAATGCTGTAAAGCTCGCCATGTTTTGGTTCAACCAGCCTCGAGGAGAAACTCTCAAAACATATGTCCCCTTCGAAACTCCATAAAACGAGCCGGTCCGTCCGCTGGTTTCTTCCGGAAGGAAACAAAGCACGTCCGACGTTCGTTTCCCCCACTTCTTAAACCGGGCAATCATATAATCATATATCATATAATGATTGTTTTATAAAGACTATAATGTTGCCAGTACAAAACAATCTGATTTATCTTGATGTATTTTAGGTGAAATAATACGGTGGAACCTTCAAGCTTTGTGGGTTTCCGCACGGAAGACGTTTGAAGACGGCAATTGTGCCAGCCAATCAGAGGAAAGCACATCGCAAGTTAAGCCAATCGGGGAGCACTTGTTGTGAGCTTGGTTTCCACTAGGTGGCGACAGAAGACAACCTATATTTACAATAGTCTATAAATTACTTGCAATACAAATGTGACATTTTAGATACTAGTCTTAAAATTAAAAGTATAAAAGTATTAGCACAATACTTAAAGTACTCAATACTTAGATTGGAGAATAATGTAAGATAATTAATAAAACCCGTATTGCTCCTTTGGGAATGTGATGTTATTGTATGCTTCTTGTTGAAAGAAAAGTAAAATTAACAACCATCGTAAAAAAAACATCATTGGGGGAATGCATCAAGTTCAAGAACCAAGTTATTGTTGTCTACAGATAATGCAAATACAAAAAGGTCAATATAGTCTGAATGAAGGTCTTATAAAACAATATCAGCCGAGTTATTTCCACATTAAAGCTTCTAAGTCCCTGTTAACTTCCCTCTTTATGGTTGTTTTGAAGTCGTTTGTTCTTCTTTTTATCGTCATCTTTTCGAGACGTTAGTAGCTTCCAAGGAAGGGGGGGAGGGGGGGGGTGAAAACACACGTGGATTACATACAAATTGATTTAGTGGGATTTCTACAAAATGCCCCACAATGCACTTTTTGTTGTTAAAGTAAAGCTACGAACGCAGAGGAAAATAAAATAAGGCTAAAAGCAAAAAAACACGTAAATCCACAAACCCGGGGAAGTAAAATGCCACTTATGTCTGTCTGCGTCTGCCATCAGCAGAGTCCCATGAGAACAAACTCAGTTAAGTGAGCGGCTTCGTCGACTTCAAATATTCTCTGTCTGCTCCTGAATCCCCATTAATGTCATTCATGGCCGCTCCACCGTCATCTCTGTGACTCACCAGTCTGCAAGAGGGGAAACAAATAAAAGATATAAAACCCATTAAACCGAGCTCTTAAAAGCACAGCTCTCCTAATTGCATTGCACGGAAACAGACGTGGAGAGCAGAGAAGGTTTAAAATTCACTTTTATATATATGTATATATTTTTAGCTTCACATGTCCCAAATATTTCCATTGTTGCGCAACACCTGCTCACCTCAGGCGAGAAGCGGCCACAGGTAACAAACAACCGTAGAGGGTTGCATTGAATGATTTGGAGGTTGAGTCCTCCGAACATTACTTCACCTTCA
Organism: Cyclopterus lumpus; assembly: GCF_009769545.1. Taxonomy (NCBI): domain Eukaryota; kingdom Metazoa; phylum Chordata; class Actinopteri; order Perciformes; family Cyclopteridae; genus Cyclopterus; species Cyclopterus lumpus. The sequence continues at coordinate 23,298,673 of NC_046975.1, read as the reverse complement.
CCTCTCATCGTCTCTCATCATCTCACGGACGCACTGACCCGGAGATCCTCTGGTGAGCTGCATCCTAAAATACTCAAACCCCTTTTAACTCGTCTTCGGTTCCGTGTTCATGTCCGTCACTTGGCTTTTGTTTCTTTTGTGTCCCTTGTGCTTTTGACTTTCTCTGATCTCCTTTTTTTTATGTTGGTTAATGTTTTATTACTCATCCAACCAGGTTAGTGGATACTTAATACATATATTTCACTTTAGTTCCAGATTAAATAGAAATCCTCAGAACTTATACATTCACAACAACTCAGGTACGTTCAGATGACTCAAATAAATGCATTAGTCATCGAACAACGCAAGAATGCAGTAAAACAATAACAACAAAAGTTACAATAAAAAAAAAAAAATCATAAAATTAAGCAGAAAAATGAGAGAAATACTACTACTACTACTACTACTACTACTAATAATAATAATAACAAGAAAAAAAAGTTAAATAAAATAAGAAATAGCAAAACAATAAAAAGGAGTCGCTCACTGCTGCGAATAGGGGATCCACATTAGTCTTGTTTGAGAGGTTCTTGTAGGGAGTCGTAGACATCTAGAAAAGGACTTTATATTCTACTAAAGGTTTGGGACGAGCCTTTAAGTGCATATTTAATATTTTCAAGTGAGGATCAAACGTCTCGGTTCTGGTGTTTTTTCGTCCTCTACCTCTGTTCATCTTCTTCTTTTTCACTGATCTCTCCATCAGACAACAAAAGGCTTTTGAAAGCTGTTCAGTTTCTGAGAATAAAGATCCTTTTTTTCTTTATTTTTTAAAATCAGAGGATGCAAGTCACGACCTTCCGATCACAAGCTGCCGGCGTCTGTATCTTCAGAGCTGTGCTGCGTTTCCGGTGAAATGACCCTCACATGTTTGGGTTCCCCGTCTGGTCTGTGTAAACGGCGTCAGATTGGTCTGATGTGGATCAGACGGAGCCAGATGGCCGTGTGGTTCAGTGAGATCAGACGCTCTGATGTGTCCTTGGACAGGCAGCGAGAGACAACAACAACAACAACAACATGGAGAGGAAACAGACAAACATTAAGATTATAGCTCATTTACAATCGTTATGACACATTTATCAGTCAATCATTTCACTTCATTTTAGACTTTATAGTCCATAGAAAAGATAAAAGGTAAGAAAGAGAATTATAAAAGAGGAAGATGGAATAATAGAATGTATTCATCAATTATAGTTAAAGCCACATGTGTGTTTCCTGGAGTGAGAAATAATGTTGGTGAGTCGTTATGGTCCTGATGGAGCTGCACAAATACAAAATAAACTGAATTAAACCTCTGGGAAAAAGATGGAGAAAACATGCAAACTCCACGCAGAAGGAGCTGCATTCTCTCTCCTGACCACCAGGGGGCGACTCCTCTGGTTGTATAGAAGTCTATGCTTCATGTGTTAAAGCTGCATTCTCTCTCCTGACCACCAGGGGGCGACTCCTCTGGTTGTATAGAAGTCTATGCTTCATGTGTTAAAGCTGCATTCTCTCTCCTGACCACCAGGGAACGACTCCTCTGGTTGTATAGAAGTCTATGCTTCATGTGTTAAAGCTGCATTCTCTCTCCTGACCACCAGGTAGCGACTCCTCTGGTTGTATAGAAGTCTATGCTTCATGTGTTAAAGCTGCATTCTCTCTCCTGACCACCAGGGGGCGACTCCTCTGGTTGTATAGAAGTCTATGCTTCATGTGTTAAAGCTGCATTCTCTCTCCTGACCACCAGGGGGCGACTCCTCTGGTTGTATAGAAGTCTATATAAATGACTCTACTTCTCTTGATTTATTCCCTCAGTAAACATTGTAAACATTAGTTTTTGGTCTCAATCTCTAGTTTCAAGTCTTCTTCAATACAGCGTGATGTTCATTTAGTAAATTATGGTCATTTAGAGTCAAACAGACCATAAAGCAGGGTACGCTTTAGGGGCGGGGCTACAAGGTGATTGACAGGTTGTCTAACATCATATATATTTTCATTACATCGTCCCTCCCAGGGCGCGGTGGGCGTATGCGATCAATGCCTGGTCGTGTCGGTGTAACCTCGGAGCCCCGGAGGCCGTCGCCCCGCCATGGAAAGCGTCCCCGGGCCCTGATCAATACGCCATTATTGATCAGGGCCCCCCGGGGACGCTGTAATTTAGATGAGACCACAGGGCCTGAAAAGACGGGACTCGCGGTTGACCTCCGGGAGGCTCATTTCTTGCCTTCCTCTCCACGCTGCTGCTGCCTGTTACGCCGTAACGAGTCGTTAGCTTTATCTCGGGCTGTCAGTCATTTTCTAAAATAGCAGCTGACCCCATTTTGTCGAAGTAGATTCTTATTTTAGGTCGAATCTCCCCGCGAGTAACGAGACCCCAGTGTTTGGTAATTACAGCGGCTCTGAAGCTCGTTCAACACATCCGACTGTCACAAACAAAACAAGATGTCCAAATATGGCAAAGAGGAAGAAGTCTTTTTATATAAGTTATTAAGACGTTTCTATCCGTCTTGGTCTGAAGTTCCATTTGGTCTCAGTGGGGTCGGTGCAGAACTGTGCAGGAACGGGATTGGCCAAGACGCCTCCTGTCAATCAAAAGAAACACATCCCCAAGGCCCTCCTTGATCAGACAGAAAGGCTTTTCCTTTCCTCCAATGAGAGTGAAGCATCGTTGCAGGTGCGCTATGAACTTCTCTCAAGGGGGAATCTGACGGTTGCTGGATACCTGGGTCTAAAGAGAGGCGAAGTCCCGCCCCCTTTCGCTGTCCTCCAATAGGACAACCTGTCGTTGGTGTGAGAATTCATCCTCGTATGAAACAAGACGTAATTTACGTGGCAAGTCTTTTCTAATTACGAGTTTTTCCACTAAATAAACCTCTAACTGTTGAACTCTCCCTTTAAATGCACCACAGTTGACAATGAAGTGACGCGTCTTCACATTGTGCAGCATTTAATATTCTGTTCACATAAAAAAAAAAAAAAAAGAATACACGAGAGCCAAAAACCAAAGTAACTCCCAGAATGTAATGAAGCCCTCAGCAAACTCAAGTCCTTTTAGTACAAAACACCGTATTAATTACGCAGAGAAAAAGAGGAAAATCTCCGCATAATCTCTCGATACTCTCTCTCTAAAAGAAAGGAAAAAAAAGCATCCATTGCTGTTGACTCTAAAGGATTTTAAGGTCTTTTTAATTCAACTTTTAATTTAATTTATGCGCGCGAGTAAATATAAATGCTGTTGTAATATTGCGGAATACGTTACAAAAGTCCTGCAAAGTTTCGGTGACACGTATTTGCAATGAAGTCAACCCGAGCGTCGGGAGAATGGCGGCTTTTAGACAGCTAACGTATATTTATGGAAGAAGTCGTTCTTCATTCTACGTTCCGGTGAACAACACTTATTTGGCGTTTAGGACACACAGTACAGCCTTGATGCAACATTTCCTCCTCTTACCTCCTCCCTCCATTCATCTGTAGAGCTTTGATACCAGTTGTTTTTTTGGACTGAACGTTTTGAATCCCTGTGACCTCTAAACACACACACACACACACACACACTCTTAGCCTGCAGCCAGCGGTGTCCTGTGATGCCAGGCCTCTGCCGCGGTGAGATAGTGCTCAGTGTTTTTAACCGTCAGCCTGGTGATGGATGACGGCACACACGGAGCGTTACGCCGGGGAAAAAGGTTGAACGCCGAGGCGTCGCCGTAAGCAACGGTTACGTAAAGCCGATCGGTAATCATTACTAACGACACTGCCGGGGCGACAAAGCTTGTTTTTAAACTCAATGTTCTCGTGTAACTTTTTCCTTCGAGTAGAAAACAAAAGACAGCTGTGAGTTGACAAAGTGGATGATGAACGCTCTGGGGGATCCACGGCGAAACCAATCACCTCAAACTGTGACACGGTGGAATATATATATATATATATATATATATATATATTTATTTATTTTGAGTGCCTTTGTGAGAGTCAAGTGTGCATTCAAAAGCTTCCACTGGAGGTTTTCAGGATGTAGCTTTGAATGTCTTTTGTCATTGGACTCTTCTAGGATAAGGATGTTTATTTTGTATAAATTAACAAACTCAGTCAGTTCAGCAGCAACAAGGTAAAAAAAAAAGACATAACTGGTTTAAAACAATACACTCCATGAAAACATGACATTAAATAAATATGTAAAAGATAGGGGGGCGGGCATGTTCCTTTCTTTTTCCTGATGGCATGTAAATAAAAGAGAGAGTGACCCAGGTGTGTGATGTCTCTGCAGATGTATGCTTCTCTCTTTTTATTAAACCAGCATTCTTTCATAAATACAATATAATAAAAGCTGTTTTTAACAGGTGTGTGTGTGTGTGTGTGTGTGTTTTTGAATGGCTAAACGCCAACAATTATGGATCGAAGCAGAATATTCCATCCGTTAATTTGGGAAATGCCGACATCTATTGGTTCCTTTCAATAAATGTTGACTCTAGGACTTAACGCTCTGTGGAGTTATTGTAAATCCTTCCTTGTGCATCCATGTTGATTCATGGCGTACGATGGTTATCCGCTGTAGACGTCGCGGCTCCATTAAAACCCACAGATGAGCGTCTCGCCCTTTTCCTCATCGACCTGCAGCCTGTTGTGCCTTCTCAATAAAGAATGACTCATCTCGACTCCCAGAAGACTATACATCCTCTAATCGTCCAGCTTACTCCCTTCCACTCCTCTCTCAAGATCAAATTTAAAGTCCGGTGTCATAGTGACACACCGACCGCTGGCTTCATAAAGCACTCGGTCCACCATTTTCCATTTCATTCCCAGCGTTCTCTTGCGTTATTGTTCGTTTAAGTCTTCGTCCAAGCCTTTCTGATGGGCCAGGTTTCCCTTACACTTCCCTTTAACCTACTGGTTTTCTGTTTGGAGCCTGATTCATGTGACTGTTTCTTTATCTCTTGTGTCTAAAAACAGAAACATAACTGGTGCATATCTGATTAGGATTTTTGTGATCGCATTTAACTCCTGTGGCCTAAAACCCAAACATCAAAGCTTGATTATTCATCAGTTATTCTCGTCATTATGTGAGTTGTACCTTTAAACGGCATGTTTTACTATTGACAGCAATATGTACTGTTAATGTTTCTCTGGTGAAGTTCAGAGATGTAGACATAGTGAGGTATCATCTTCCTCCAGAACCTCTAAGAGATATTTGTGACGAGGCACCAACAGTTGAGCATCCTTTGTTTTTAAGTCTTTATTCGGTGTGGCGATGCACAACAAGGCTCTAAGGCCGTGTGCAGGAAGCACCCACTGTACAGGCTTTAATCTTCTTATTATCTATCGTCCGACCAAAAGTTTGGACCGTATCTCTTTCCGTAGCGTTGCCAGCACATGCTTCAAAATACATCAAAACGTGTGCGTGCTATTTCGTATCTAAGAGATTCGCGAAAAATTTTGAGTTTTGACGTGAAGAGACAGAGAGAAAAAAAACACTCATACTTTAACTTAGAGTAATTATATAAACGTTAACAAAAATTCTGGACTTCATTTGGCCAAATGGGCATTTTGATAGCTAGCACAGTTTTCATGTAATCATTGTTCAAGTTTAGGAACATTTTGGGACCGTTTCTGACTTTATAATGCAGATTCCTACCGGAGACGTTTATATACAGAAGGAAAACAAATCATCACTTCTTTTTGGTTTGGAGACACATTTGATTATTGCAATGTCAATCACACGGAACAAGATAAGGACAGAAGAAAGAAAACATCAAAAGGTCCAGCTGGAAAACAAGGAAGACTTGCATTTCCTGGATCATCTCCAAAAAAAGAACAGAGATATGCAGAAGGCAATTTGTAGGCTTAAAGCCCAGCTACGTGGAGCCTAAAAAGGGCCAATCTCCATACCAGCTTAAAAAGCTAAGGAGTGACCTAGAGCAGAAGACGTCCATCATCAATTAACGGCAAGTAAAGTTGGTACTGATGATGGGAGGAGAAGAAAAAGATGGCCGCCGGATGATGGCAATGGCTAAAACCAACACGGAGGTTGAGTTGAGAGGGCTGAAACAATGAGACTAAACATTGGAATGAGAAAAGATGGCAGAAACCCTCAAAAAGGTCAAGGAGGTGGTGACGCCACAGCTGGTTGAAGCCACCACAGAAGAGACCGAGGAGGTCTTCAGAAGCCCTGAAAGAGAGCGAGAGTCAGCAGACATCTTCCACCAGAGAAGCTCAAGACTTGATCTGTGGAAGGCGAAGCAGAAGCTAAAAGACCTCTGCGGTGGGGTGATGAGAAGTCTTCTCTCATAGCAGAGCTGATAACAGCCGGAGCCCTGAGAGAGACCAGCTGAAGAGAAGGCGAACCAGACGCTGCCAGCTCAGATCACCAAGATGATGGTAATTCTGACAAAAACCCAAAGCAGTGCTGGACAACAACAAGGCGTTGACGCAGTCTTGCTCTTGGATGAGTCTCTCCATCCTTCAGGCCACAGAGAGCCTCCAGCAGACTCTACAGAGCCGGCAGACCAGCGAGAGCTCCTTGAAGTCCTAGCTTGAAGATCTCCGGTCATTGTTGCCTTTGACAAGCGAGAAGCCGTAACTGCGTTATCAAGACATTATTTATACGCCGTCCCATGAGGTCAGGTTGGGTTTTCAACACGGGACATGGACAGCTGTCTTCCCGTCTCACGATTACAAATGCATTTTGTGGGTTAAATTCAAATTACAGTGCATCTCTTTTTGCAGGTATAAGCTATGCGAACAGCCTGACCCCCCCCCCACCCCCCCCTATTAATAGCCGTTATCTCTCCCAGATACACGGAGGACTTTATTAACCTCCACAGCAAAACCAACAACAAAGAGGCAGAGATAAAAAAAAGGAAACACAGGCAAAGAGGAGATAACGTTGTGCTACTTGTGTATTTAAGTGATAGATTGCACCGCGGTTGTGAGTGATTACCAATCCAAACCCCCTCTGATAAATACCCATAAACCACTCTGTCACTCTGCTGCGAGGCGGCTTCGGGGAAGGAAAGCATTGAGAGATGCACATGTCTGTTGGAGAGGATTTCATGTTGAGGAGATGGAAGCAGAGAAAGAGAAGACGAGGGAACAGAAAAGGGAGAGGACACGCTGTCAGTCAGTGAAACGGTCTTTTCTTTCATTTGTTGAACAGTCAACGTCAAGATATCAACTTCTGTTAATGTCAGTCAGTCTCTTTATTGCTGTGTCTTCTAAAAAAAAAAAAAAAGGCACCAAGGCACAATATGTTTCCATCACTTCTGCTACATAATGTTAATCTGTTACCACAAAAACTCAACAAAAAAAAAATTAAAAAGTCTGCTGGCCAGATTAGTTTTTGTTTAAAATTTGACAGTTTGCATCTATTATTTAAAACATGTTTGTGTCTTGTTTCTTATCGTTATGTAATCTCTTGTGTACAAGCGTTATGCAAATAAAATGTATTGCTATTATTATTATTATTATTAATAAAGTTTATTTTAAAAGTTGCTCCTCGTTTCTTCATGGATTTTCCTACGTAAACCAGCCAGTCAGTTTTCATACCATCTTTAAAAAAATAAAAGTTTGTTTAGGATTCTCTCAAACGGCTCCCTTTCTGAGTTTAATCACTTTTAAATACACTTTTACGGCAACTATGTGGAGCGTTCTAGTTCAGTCAGACAACAAGTTTCCAGCTAGGAGCGTCTGTCAAATATTATCTAAAAATCGCTCCCCACGACCTTTTGAGTAGGACAAACCTCAGCGAGGAGTAATGAGGTGCAACAGGGAGCGCTTTGTCAAAACAAGAAAAGCAGCAGGAAACTTTGATCTCTTCAGGACTTTTTCAGATGACAAAAACAAACATTTTATTATATTTAATGTATGAATAAGTGATCTGAAAATGGACTTGAAATCAAATTATTGGTTTCCAATTAAATCAAAATATAAAATGTGTATCCTCCCGAGACCCGGTAAACTGCCTCGACCAATCGGTTTGAGCGATTTCAAATATTTCAAGTTGCAACCGTCAAGACTGACCTTTTCTTTTCGCTGCTGGCTGCCACTGGAGATGGACGTCTCGGAGGAGGACAATCCAACACTAGCAGAGCTAAATGTATTCTGACAACTAACATGAAACGATTAGATTCCCCTTGTTCAAAAAGGTGCCTACATTCACTCCCAAGGGTATTCTAGACGTTCCAACAATAGGCAGTATGACGTAATATACTGGAGAATACGCAGACCACATTCCCATTGGGACCCAGTGGGCCTTCAGGCCTCCAAACAGCCGATATAATTTGTGAGCTGCAGCTTTTGGAGGGGACTCGTTAGCAGGTGACGTCTGATAATAATCACCTGTCATAGAGTCGATACTGTGGCCTGAATGCTGATTGACAGGTGAGCGTTTGTTCAAACCCCGTGTGGTAATATGAAAGATAATTGCCACTTCAGTGTCAAGATAAAGAAATATGTGTTTTTTTGATGCGCCATTCAACGATTGTTTCTCACATGAATTCTCTTTTTCTGTATGTTGTCTTTATTTTGAAAATAATGACTTATTGGTTTTTGTTGCCTGAACATAACCACAGATGCCAATATAAAAAAAAACCGAGTAAGATGTATAAAACAATTTCTAGGAGACAGTGTTGCTCATGACTGACCCAACGAATCCTCCTACGACGGTTCGTATCTCATAACGCTAAATGAGAAGGACAACGTTAGGCAGGCAACGTTTACCCTGGAAATTAAGACGAGATCACGTTAAGCCGGGCAACGTAAACCACAAAACTATTATGTCAAGCCAAGCAACGTAAAACCGAGGGAAGGAAAAACTTCACGTTAGTTCCGGGCAACGTAAAACCAGAGAATGCTAAGACGTGCCTTCGGTGTCGAGACAAAGGCTAAATATAGCGAGTAGAGAGATCACATTGCGAAGGTGGATTAAATGGAAAATGAGGGACTTCTTGTAGAGTAAGAATGCAGTTTCTATCAGCATTAAGACATAATTGACACGTTTGTAAAATAATTCAAGAGTATCTTTAGCATTTATTCAAACAAGTGTAACCTAGTGGGAAAGATGTTGTCACCACTAAAGCCACTAGAGGGCACTGTACTTTAGAGGAAGCCAGTAGCAAAGAGCGAAGAAGGAAGTAAACTCCGCTGTATCAAGTGACGAACTGGTGATGGGTTGGTTGTTTTCCATTGCGGTATGGGATGAGTGTCTGTAGCCACCGCATGTGCATTTAAGCTAGCACCAAGATAAAACATAGCGAGTATATTGTTATATACTGCATAATTTCTCTTTATTAATGGACCAAATGTTTCATGTTAAGTTCAGAGCTAAAAAAAAAAAGACAACAAGCAAATACAAAACAGTTAGCTCTGAACTTAACAAAGTAACTAAATTACCGTATTATAAAATTTACAGTGGGTACGGAAAGTATTCAGACCCCATATGAAAGCCCGCATAGAGTTTGCCAAAAAAACACATGAAGGACTCCCAGACTATGAGAAATAAGATTCTCTGGTCTGATGAGACCAAGATTGAACTTGTTGGCATTAATTCTAAGCGGTATGTGTGGAGACAACCAGGCACTGCTCATCACCTGCCCAATACAATCCCAACAGTGAAACATGGTGGTGGCAGCATCAAACTATGGGGGTGTTCTTCAGCTGCAGGGACAGGACGACTGGTTGCAATTGAAGGAAAGATGAATGCGGCCAAGTACAGAGATATATCCTAGAAGAAAACCTCTTCCAGAGTGCTCTGGACCTCAGACTGGGCCGAAGGTTCACCTTCCAACAAGACAATGACCCTAAGCACACAGCTAAAAAATAACAAAGGAGTGGCTTCGGAACAACTCCGTGACCATTCTTGACTGGCCCAGCCAGAGCCCTGACCTAAAGCCAATTGAGCATCTCTAGAGAGACCTGAAAATGGCTGTCCACCAACGTTCACCATCCAACCTGATGGAACTGGAGAGAATCTGCAAGGAAGAATGGCTAAGGATCCCCAAATCCAGGTGTGAAAAACTGGTTGCATCATTCCCAATAAGACTCATGGCTGTACTAGCTCTAAAGGGTGCTTCTACTCAATACTGAGCAAAGGGTCTGAATACTTATTTCATTTGCAAACATTTCTACATTTGTTTTTTTTCTGTCAAGATGGGGTGCTGAGTGTACATTAATGAGAAATAAAATGAACTTTTTTTGATTTTAGCAAATGGCTGCAATGAGTAAAACATGTAAAGGGCTCTGAATACTTTCCATACCCACTGTAAGTGCGTGCCAAACGAGATATCTCAATCACCGTGAAATTGTTCCATCTGCACGTCTACTCCCACAATTACCCAGATGGATGTCTGAATGCACACGAGACATAAATCAAGACTACGGTGACTTTGTTGTAACTGTGCCACAGCAACTTTTGTGTCATTACGTGCAGCGATTATGTGTCAAGAGCTGTAATAACCCACTCACTGATGACGCATGAAACACGTTTAATTTATGATCCAATGAGCATCATTCTCATTATTTACAAACTGTAATTAAATGATGCTGACGAGGGAAACGCGTCGAGCTGCCAGTAACTTATGACCGTAATTTCCTCTTTTGACCGTCTCTCAGTCAGGTTGCTGTGTCACACGCTGAAAAGTGCATTTCTTATTAATACATCTAGTCTCAGTTTTAAATCCTGTTATTAATAAACGGGACCAACAAGAAAAGACAGCACACAGATGTAAAGACACGATTGAGGAGTATTTCTGACGCTAGATTTATATAGAAGATGCTATTCAAGAATTGCAATGTCTCGTGATCTATTACATACATCTCTGCTGAATCAAGGAGGGGAAAAAAACATGTTTAAAAGCCAAGAGAGATAATTAACTTAATTTAATGTGCAAAAGAAAATCTTCCTTTGAACCTGAGACACTTTGATTACTGAGATTTCTTTGCCAAAAATGTAATGGCAGTCATTTAAAGCCATAAAATAATAATGGAGATGTTGTTCCCAAAGAAAATATCCATCAACGAAGAACTTATGGCAAATGTAAAATATTTTCATTGTGTATATTTAGCAGATTTCTTTTTCCCTGCCCTTGTTCATTGTTAAATATAATGCAAAATAAAACGGTGTCCTGACCGTATAACTACTAGTCAAGAGCTCTACATTGAAGGCGGTCCCCAACCTTTTTTGAGCCAGTTTCGTGTCAGACAATATTTTCACGGACTGGCCTTCACAGTGTGGGCGATAAATATGATGTAATAAATATGACGTAATAAAATGATACGACCAGCATAAAGTGCATAAAAATACAACTCACCATGACGCCGAATTAGCCCTGAGCTTGTTTATCTGCAACGAGCCGGTCCCATCTCGGGGTGACGGGAGACAACGACACCCCCGAAGTGTGTTTGTTACGTCCAGTCAGCGTCGCCGTCTCTCGCTCGTGGGTTTGCTATAGCAAAAGGGTGACTTTGGGGTCATCACCTCTAACTAAGGGGGATGAGTGCCCTTCCAGGACTGCTTTCTTCACTGGAGATATTGTCGAGTCGGTGCCTTGAGCTCTAATCAGGTTTGCCAAGTTAGGAGACTCTTCAGCTGACATCCCACATCGGATCCGCTTACAGAGAGCGTTGACACTTTCCGGGAGGATGTTTTGTCATTCCTCGTCATTATCTGGCAGGGGGTTGCGTGATAAGGAGTCAATGTTGCTACTTCCGGGTCGGTATTGGTCGGGGAGGGGTAGGTACCTAGGTAGGGGTACCTGTTGCATTCAGCTTGCCGCTAGTGAGGATATATGTCAGGGGGTTGTTATCGGTCCTTGTTATTGCTCCATACAAGTAGTCATGGGATTTATCCACCACTGCTAGGGTGCATCAGAATTCAATGTAACTGTCTGGGGTTGCATCGAATGCACATAGAAATGACTTCTGCCAAGTTTTGAGGTGCAACACGGCATGTTAAATCAGCAACAACAACAGTCTGTCAACAAACAAACAAACGTGTGCTCACTAAGATTATGCAAAAATCTGCTTTGACAGATCTTTTTATTTAACTTTAGATCAGATGCTTCTTTGAGCTCGCTCAAACAATACAAAAGAGAATATGTGACCTCAGTGTCAGCAGCTGTTTTCCCAGCTACTCTTAAAAGGTTTTTTATTCTATCGTACCTAAAATTTCTTTTATTATGTCTTATACTATATTACACTGTTTATTGAAAGGCACCAATCCAAATTATTTGTTTGTACACGTACTTGGCGATAAACCAATTGAAGGAGTTTTGGAAAGACAACAGTTCAAAGTGGATCATACTTTTAAATTTAATTAATTCTTGGAAAATCGGTCACTTGAATGAGCTTTGCTGATTTGTCTGCTTTTTTAAAAATGTTATTCATCATTTTAAGGGATGCTTCAATTGCAATCAGATTACACAGTCAGTGCTGCAATGGAAAATAAAAAAATAATTAATCCACAGTACAAGTAAACAAACGTAAAGAGTTATTTAATTGAGACTGAGATTTATTAAGTCGTGCAAACCAATTAGTTGTTTTTCTTCTTCACAACACTTTCCAGTTCATTCTCCCAATAACTCCTGGAAGAGAACATATGCAACAGAAAGCAGAACAAATTGTGATCTCCTGTTCTGAATGTCAATGGTTTCATACAGAGCTTTCACAGCAGGACTAAATGGGACTTGGAAGGTCATTCTCTAATATTTCATCCAGAGAGGTCAAGGTCAACCACAGAACACAAGTCTTGCTCAATACATTCCAGCAAGTTGCAGACAGATAGATAGCTGATCAATAGATCGATCGGTAGATAGGATAGGTTGATTCGCTGGTTATTTAACTGGCTTCAATACTAGCTGATATGTTAATGTCAATAACCTTGCAGCGGTGACATTTGGCAGAAGGTACTATGAATAGAAACCGCCCAGAGGACCCATAATGCATTAGTGTTTTTATTGTGACAGAGCAGCGAGGGTGAAGGTCTCCCGTTGGTGTATCCATCTGCACACAAGTCTGTGTGTCTACATGTACAATGTGTTGTGGTGTGTAGCAGCAATACTGCCCATGAATCAACCCGGTGCTTCGGGGGGGTGACCCGTGACCCCGGCCCCCATGCTGCTCTTTATTTTACCCCCGAAGCCGACCGCCTCTAAGTGTTCCTATACGCTAACCTCAACATGCTTGTGTTGTGTGCTCTAGAAAAGATGAATGTTTCTGACAGACTGGATTGATGCTACCACGAAGGCTTCATAACGACTCGACCCTCCGCAAGGGAATGTATGAATGTTCTTTATCTCCTGTCCGTCACTGCATGCTTGTGAAATGATTGCCTTATTTTTAAATTTTAAGATATTTTTTAAATGCCATCAATAGAACAATGCTTGCTAGCGTGGTTAAAAACTAGCCAGTTGAGACGAACTATAAAGTCTTAACTACGCCCTCCTCAAAATGAACCTCTCTTCACAGGAAGTTAGGCCAACGCAAGGTTTAGAAAAAGATCGTAACTTGATTACCGACTCACGAGTCAAATTTATTCAATGGTTTAGTTAAGACACAAACTGCGATCTCCTGGGTGCTCTATACGTTGATAGCTCTCATCGTCCAATAATGACATAAATGGTCTAACTTTGGAATTAGCTGAAGTATCGGTGCGTGTCATACAGACATATGTTGACAACACCCAAGAATAAATAAGCAAATACTGTAAATAACATTAATTTAAAGTTAAACTTGAATTAAAGTCCAATATTCTCTCGGCTTTGGTTTCCACTGACTCCTGAGAAAAATGTCTTCCGTCACCCGTCTAATTTCTTACTGTCTGTCGGCTGATTGGTGCCAACCAGGTAGCTCACTGTGCGTTTATAAAAGCTTTTTTTATTGAAAACAGCTGCCGGGCTGCTGCTAGAAAAGAGGCTGATTCGAGGTTTATTGACGTCATTATGTCACACGATTTGACAATTAACTCCTTGAACACTCATCTCTTATCTTCTCCAAAAGTTGAATTCCACTTCCTGCACGTCATGTTTTTGCTCTAATGCGAATATAATTTTTATTTTTACACCCTGCAAATAGCATTTAAAAATGAACCGGATGCCCGGCGTGTCATTGCTGCGTGTATATATATATATATTATATGCTCAGCCGGTCTCTTCACATGATGAGGAAAGAGCAGGGTGTGAATGGGTGTTTTTAAAAGATGTTGAATGTCAGGGTTGAATATATGCTCTCCCCGGCGGCCCCGCTGGAACACAACTTATTGCCTGTTTTTCACAAGACGTCTCCTCATGACTCCTCAATGTCTGGGAAAATAGCAGCCCAGGGTCTCGCTCTCTTTATCTCTTTCATTCTGCTTTTCTTATTCACCGTCATGGTTTTTGTTTTGCATAGCTCTCTGCTCTTAATGGTCTCTGATTCAGTGACTCGGACAGAAAAGAACCATTCCCCCCCGAAGGAAAACATTTACTGTACTTCTGTGAAGAGAGGAAACGTATTTATTGTCATAGTTCATTCAGTAGACATAAAACGAAGTTACCAAACTCATAAAACGTTTGTGTAATCCAGTTAGTTACGTACGTACGTAACTAACTTCATGTTGTTAATCTGGAGCAGGTGATGGGATTTTTTGGTGTTTCATCACACGCTACCATACAAAAGGGATATCATCAAACCTCCAATATGGGAACTTCCCATAAACTTTCCTTAAATTATTTAAAGATTTTTCAGAGAACTTCTCTCTCTCTTCAGTTAATTTAAACCTGCATTAACCGTTTCTTTTTGGCTAATAAAGGGCCGTCGTTACCGGCTTAACACTGACATATTGTCACCAAAAGAAAATGTAATATTGGTACTTTATTAGCCTATTTATAAAAGTACCAGTGGGTCGTGGTTTTGCAGCAGCAGTCCTTGGCATGAATGTTGGTGTGTTTCGCTTTCTGCTTTGCTTCATAACTAACCGAACGTTGGCATTGGACATGAATAATGTGCAGCAGATTCATCCAATACCAACAGAATTCCTTGGGATTTGCTGCCTTATTTGGTCAATCTTGTGGTTATTTTTCTTTCTTCTAGGTGTGAGGATGTAAATCATCAGCTAACAGAAACCCTGCTACACCCCTTAATTATTTAAGCACTAGCTAACATTAGCTTCCAAAAAAGCCTCTGATTTATATTTTTTACTTCTACAACCAAATATAAACGGGAAAGACAGTATTGAACTAACTCACTTTAATTTGCTAAATTTATTCTCAATTTAAAAAAAATGGGTGGGTGAAAGTGAAACGTTTGGCTAAGATTACTTAAATACCTCTTGAGGTTCAGGAAACAATACACGCTGAGATTATGTAAATACCTCTTGTTTAGGAAAAAATAAACAATGTTTTTTAATTTAAACAGATGCAGAAAAAAATTCAGGAGAATATTTGGGGTTTTTTGTACAGAGAACACTTTTTTCCTTGTTAATATCATAGACTTATGCTGCGTTCACACTAAAAGCGTTACATTTTTCCCGCGAGTAGATCCCACGCAAAGTCAATGCACAGATGAGAATTTTTCGCCGGGGAGCGCAAATGACGCAAAGCAGAAAATTCGGCGCATTCGCCAAAGTTAAAATATTTCAACGTTGGCGAAAAATTGTCCCGACCGCTGAGTTGCGAAAGCCAAAACGGCGTTGAGACGCTCCGTCATCACTGACGTCGTGCCATTGGTGAATCAAACTGTCTGCTGCTGCTCGAGTAGCGCTGGAATCATTCAGACGTGTGAGGCCACGGATGATGTTATGAACCCAAACACGAGGGCGTTGGATGTTCCGACGTTTGTGGGATTTCCACAACACAAGTAGAAAGCAGAAATAGTGGTTATTTCTTCCGTCGTGGATGACGGAAATGATAACTGTTTCCACGGAGATAAGCCACGCCCTCTGAGGCGCGAATGATGCGAATAAACCACAACTTGTCGGGTGAGTAAACTCACGAGTATTCGCAACGCTTTTGGTGTGAACGCAGCATTAATTGTGACATTTACATCCTCCGATAATCCTTAATCAGTGAACGCATATGAACAATTCATTGCGAGTAAGCACACGCTTCACATTCAGACCATAAGGAAATCAAACATTTTACACACTTTTAGTTCTGAAAAGTAAAATATATACCGGAACAGTTAACAGAGTTTAAAAAATGCAGGCGGCGTCACCAAAGTTATCTAGGCTGCTGGCCCGAGTATACATTATCCACCCAACCTCTGTCAGACTCTTTAAGCACTGCTCAGCGCTCATCAATAATGCTGTCAACCTCAATTCCCCCTCGCCGGGCAGAGCTCAAGTGAGCTCAAGTGTGCTCAAGTGTATCTCCCCCAGAATAATAACTGTAGCTCTCCAATTATGGCTTCAGCATGATTGTGGAGTTCATATTTAGTGGTAATGTGTATAATTGCTGTCCAATACCCGCTGGAAATCAGAATTATTTGGGAATCATTGCTCGCGTATGGAAGGTGTTCATTATTTAAAATGATGAGATTGGGGAACTTTTATCATGAGATGAATCTAATCTTCTTCGACCAAACTTTAATCCTTGTTTTCCCACGCAGTTTTTTTCGGTTTCAGGCAATTGCGCGTTTGCCGTTTTAGCGATAACCACCCAATTCAAACCTCGGAGCTCAAAGCTCCAGAGGTGTCCGATAACATCCTGTCCCAACACTTAAGAGTCAGTTTTTGTAATTTCAAGTGTTTCAAGTTTACTTCAGCAAAGTAGTTTTTAAACTTGTATTCATTATTATACCCATTGCATTCATTTGACTGCAGATATTTGAAGGCACACACGCAGTTGCATAATCATGTTCCAGCTAATGGCTCTTCAGGATATGTCGGCAATTCATAGCTTCGATAACTCCCTAGTGGTAGTTTTTTTATTTCAAAGTAATCCGAAAAACATCCATTTGAAAAAGTACTCTGAAAGTATGATAAGCTCAAGAAAGAAGTGATGGATGGTATTTAAATGTGAGCTACAGTGGAGGAATGAGTATAACACTCTGAGAACATGTTTTATTCATCTCGGAGCAATTAAATAGACATAGTGTGAAGTTTAGAGCTCCTTTACCCTTCTGGATTATTGTCGTTGGGAGAAGTGCAACACTTTCCAGGTGCATGGAGACTTTTCTGTGAAGTTCACTTCATCAAGTTAACCAAACTCACTTGGAAGAAAAACATCATTTGCTTCAAAAGCAATAACAGTACATCTTTTATAAATATGAACAATAGAATAGTGTAACGAAAATAACACCATTGCCATTTACCAAGGGAAAAGGGAAAAATACACGAAATACAACGTGTATCGGAAGTGATACGAACACCAGTGTCTCATGGAAACTAAAATAGAAAAGTAATATCAAGCGTGAGAGATTGTCAATGGTATTGAACAAGTAGTAGAAGGTTATATTGGATATAGATTATTGAACATTGAAATGTAACGTGTGCACAATGTTAAAAAGAGTACATGATGTGTGTCAGATTAATATATACATTGTCATGTTCATGTTCTCTAGGCATCTCCTCCCTCCTGGTATACTGCCAACTTTCCCTTCATTGTTTTTCCCAGTGGTCCCTCCTGCTGTCAATTAACCGGCACACATGCAACCCATCCACTCATTAAGCCCGACAGTATATCTACCCCTTCACGCCTCGCCTCCCCTGATTGTCAGTCTTCACACATCTCGGCAATGGCTTGTAGTTTTTGTCTAACCTGTGCTTCCCTGCTGCTTAAGTTTGGCAAAAACAAGTAAACGTCTAAAGCTTAAGCCACGGACGTAACATAATGTGACTCGATGACCTTGCCTAAAAGTCCTGTGTTTGTTGGACCTATCCACCTCCCTTTTGAGGACTTTCTAACACATGGTATACTACATAATGAGATTCCATCTCGTCTTTTTTCTTTTTAACTATCGCGCAGCGGTGTTGTGTAGTGACCGGAGAAACCCTGAGAGGTCGGACTTCACTTTTCATGACAGCAAACATCTGTTGTGTTCTGGCATCTTTCAGCCAAACTGAATCGTTGCCAGGCCCAGAAAAGCTGCTGGCATCTCCTCCCCCCACCCGTCACCCACAGCAGGTTGAATAAAGTTCATGCTTGTCCACTTTAAAGTGTCCAGAACCCACTTTTCTATTTAAACACTGCAGTGTGGCCACAACAGTAGCTACCCATTAGCTTCTGCATCGTCACAACTGTGTGGACTCATTCATTTCCCTTTTTTGTCAGCTCTCGAGTCAGAGCCAGGTCCGACCTGCTGGCTCATTACATCTCTTGAAGTTTAATGAACCGAGTCTGCTGCTGCAGTCCAGGGACACAAACACACATCGCATTACGTCGTCATCAAGTGCGGTCGCTCCGTAACGTAAACTTAAGAATCTGGGCTCCTTATCTCGAGCGTAAAATGGGTTATGACGTCTTTTGTGTCCCGCTTTTCTTAACTACTACTTTAGAAAACGTAATTTTATATGGATACTGTTTCGCGGGGGGGAGACGCAAGTTAATTAACGTAAGAGCTAATGTCAAATATCGAGACAACTTACGGTGAGATGGGAAGTGGATGATTGCCAAAACAGTTTAATTTTCTAGCGTGACTACAAAATCCAGACTGACACAACCAACAGCTTGTATTTATAACACTGACAAATTGACAATTTCTGTTGATTGGCACAAATCCAATAGACTGTTGAAATATGTGCATGAATCTATATGCATAGTTTCTAAAAAAAAAAAAGGTATTTGTATCACGGAAGGTCTTACGTACTTCGAAGTTTGGACTTGAGTCCAGACTTCGAAGGACAGTCATTTGGAAATTGGAACATTGGAAAATGATCTTGCTGATTTTAAACGTTTAAGCATCATAAACGTTTGTCTATCAATTTATTTGCTGAAATAACAAAAAAATCCAACGGGAAAAAAAAAATTTCTTTCTTTTTGTTGAGGGAACCATGGCGATGCAATGTTGACTTCCTGTTTGCCTACAAAAATAAGTCATCCCTGTCATACGCTCATATTATATGTACAAATATAAACATGTCATATTTAGACCTCTATAAGCGTCCAGAAGGAAACTAAAACTGGTGGAACCTAAAAAACAGTTCCTGGCATATTTTCCACTCTCAAAACATTCCTACTGGGCAGTAAAATCACAACTTAATGTTTGTCATTACATTGAATTCACCCCCCAAAAAAAGCTACTAGAATTGATTTTGGTAATTCATCATTTTTTTTCCCACTTTACATTCAAAAAGGTGACTGATCTTCTTCATCCGTTCCTCCGCCGTTGAATACGTTTTATCTGATTTACCTTCAAACGCGATTCTTTCATGCGCCCAAGAGCAGAGAGAAGAAAAATCAAGATGCCAATGCAGGGATTTTCAGTTATTGAGGGGAGATGAGAGGACTACGTAGATAAACAGGAAGGATTCGCTCCGATGCATCGTCGCACATTAAACTGAAGAGGTAATGCGAACAGATGCTATAACCTGAAGCGCCAAGAAGCTCACCATTACTCGTACGCCTTTTTAGCTGTAAACAAGGTTTGGCCGATAAAACGCAGGAACACTTTCTCTCACTTTAAGATTATCGTGTTCAGTTTTTATAGGCAGATGTGTGCCATGCATATGTAGGAATAGGGCTGTGTGTGTGTGGTATAACTGTCATTAAAAATTATTTAGAGTCGATACAAAGCATGGAGTCCTCCATAAAATCACCCTATTTATTTTCCGTCACTAATCTTTATTTTGCTTCTTGTCTTCTACAAAATGTATACAAAATCGAGACGCTGTGTGAGATTCCCATCAAGTATTCCTTGAGAAACTGTAGCAGCTGTACAGTTATTTATATATATATTTTTTATTTTTATGTTTGTATATGTTGGCCCCACCAGCCGCATCTTCCCGGTCACCGTAACATCATCTGACAGATTTTGACCTGAGCACGCCACTTCCTCTCGTTTCCCCGACGATGTCACCTCCCCTCTGGGCTGAGATGTCTCTAGAGGAGAAGAGAAAACACCCGGTCTGAAAACGAGGCACGTGTGCAGGAAGGTGCCGGACGCCACGACATGACGAGGCACGACCGAGTCTGAGCTTGAAAGATACCTCGACAAAAAGGCAGCAGAGACGAGTGAATCCAGGAAGACGCGGTTCCTTTTGTTGTTTTTTTAGGAAACTGTAGAAAAATCTTACAGCCTTTTTATTCAATTTTTTTTATAATGTTGCATTAGACAAAAAAAAAAAAACAGCAGCTTTCTATCATTGAGACTTCAACGAGAAACATCTCGGCTCACAACTGAGTTGGATCATCTTGAAGCGTGTCCATACTTTCAGTGCAATATTTAATGTCAATGTCGTATTCATACTTTCTTAACTAAACGGTGTTCTTTACGCTCACCAATAGCACACGGGTTCTGGAAAGTCGATCTTCGGTGGTTCTTGTGTAGCTTGACGAGCTGTTGCTGCAGACACCGTGGTAGTCTATTCATCAGAAAGCACTGGGCGTCATCAACCTGATACACATGATACTTGTTTATTATTTGCACAACACACACTTCATGTTCACAGCTTCTTAAAAACTATTCCTCTCATGGCATCAAACAAACTTAGCAAAGCGATTTACGGGATCATTCCTGACTCAATGATCTGTGTAAACCATCCCAACAGGGAGACGGCAGTCATTAGTCTAGAAGTACCAGCTACTGGTGTAATCATAAGCAGGACAGGTGGCGTGTTTTTCTTTCTGGCAGACTCAACTTTTACTAATTGCGTAAGAATGAAATCCTAAAAATAGGGGGTAAAGATCTTGAATAATTTAAAATAATACGTTTTCCAAATTTCAAACCATTGCACCTCTAATCGGGGCACTTTAAAAAAGCCTCGTTCACATTTGAGATACACAAATTTCACTCGTAACTCTGCGATCCGAGCTGGTTGTGAAGCCTTTCTTGTGGCTGCAACATCTTAATCAAATTGCTCCAGCTCTCATTACACAGAACATTTCCCTCGACCCATACGGCACTTCTTCAGCCAAAAAACAAGGGGCAGAGAAAGGTTGATCGGGTTCCACCTGCACAGGGAGGTCTCTGGTTTGGACAGTGTGTGGTCTGGCAGTTATTTTCAGTAGCAGGAGGATTTATTTGTTGGTAATTTTTTATGGTACAAAATATGGCACTTTTGACGAAGTGGTTTACAGAGAATGACAAGTGTTGTATAGACGAAAAGCAGGGTGGATCTTTGTACTTTGTTATAGAAGTTCAAAGTGCAACAACTCTTCTCATAAACCTTTAATCCCCACCTGTATTATTTGTTCTCTTTTGCATCATTTTACTGAAATTATTATTTTATTTTTTTTAACACTGCTTGAATTGCGTCTTGGGTTAACGTTTGTAGGCTTCAAATTAAAAGAATGACTGCTAATGCACTTTTAGGATTAGCTAGTTTACGTTAGCATTTGAATGCAAAGACATTTTTTGCAAAATATAGCTATTACCAATAATAGGCACAAAAGGGATGAGGGACCGGCCATGGAAAGTCCGGAGCCAATTGAGGAAGGCCAGGACCGTGATGTGCCGCTCCCTGAAGTTTATCCAACACGTCTGAACAAGCACAGTCTTGGGTGCTTCCTCATGGCGGTGGTTGTAAATGGCCAGCGCTTGGGCCAGGACCTGAGGCTTCATCAGGGGAAACCCGTGACTGACAGAATACAAACGGTACTCTACCAGGGAATCCTCATCTTCAGGGGCGAGGAGTCCTCTGACTCGTCTCTGGTGACCTGCGCCAGAACCGCCTTGTTTAACTTGTATGCTGTTAAATTCAGCTGTTGCATCAGTTCCCCCATTGTTTCATCTTCCACCATCCTGAGATGGTTCCTTAAAAGCATCACATCTTTTGTTTGAAGCTCATGACTGAAACATGGTTCTTCCAGTTTTTTTCCAAAGGTTTAAAGACATTTTTTGCAGACTTCTCTGCCAGGTCATTCATTAGTGTCTGTCCAATCATTTTTGCCTGGACTTTGAACTATGCAAGCTTTTCAGACACATTGACAAGTTGACATTTTAATGGCAAGCAAACATATTCAAGAAACTTCACAGCCTTGTCCATATCTTTATCAATCCACATGAATCTGCCAAGCGTCCTCTTTCTTTGGTGCTTTGACTTCACACCATGTTCTGCGAACAATGAATCACCAGATCTGCAAATCAAGGAATCATTCCGGATGTTCAATAACATCCTGTCGCAGGTTATTAATGACCTCCTGACATCCACTGGAGGAAGTTTGTATTGGAAGCAAGCATGCAGCAAGACTTTGTACTCTTCCTCTTATCTTGTTCATGTTGTCTGTTACACAGGATTTCTTACTTTAGCATGAAGACTCGTGGCTCCGCAAACATTCCATAACAATATGGGCAAGGCAAATGATCCTTAACAGACGCTTTATCAGAGGGCTGTTTCCACGTCACTAGTTGACCTCTGCCTTTTTTTAGGACTTAAGCGGTGTGCTTGAAATTGCCTCTTTTTCGCAGTTCCAAAATATTTGCAAAAGCCTTTTGTCCCATGCTCGTTAGCCATATTCCCTTTTTGTACAAGTTTTAATGGTCACAGTGGATTGTTTGTTTTCTTATAACATCCGGAGTTTCTATGGTTTCTGATGGTGCTCTTGCTTACTGGCTGATTATCTTTTGAATCAGTCTCTGTACCTTTTTATCACTGGAGAGATTCTTACATGATGATGTTTTGTCTCTGCCTTTCAACTCGTCACTGGATGAGGAAGATTTAGTCCCAGTTGGCTTGTACTCTTCATCTGATCCTGCATTGCTGGATAATTCGGAGAAATCACTTATCAATTCCTCGTGGACATTAATCAACTGTAAGAAAAAAGCATAATCATCATGAGGAAGAAGTCAACTATCCATTCCAACTTTAAAGAGTCACTTTACTGCAGTGATGAAATAAATCCATGACACGTAAATCCGATGCCGTGTGTCACTTATACATCGATACCGTACCGTCAGTTATACTGTGACAACATTCAAACTACAGCTTACCATCCATCGGCTTTGAAGCACGCCGTGACGTGGTCGTTCTCCTGATGCAGGAGAGAGCTGGACAGCTTTGATGACACCTCTGCAGCAGGAGAACCTTTTGCTCCTGGCCCTTGAGTACATGCTGCACCAGGACGTCTAACGTCTCAGCACTGACCTGCAGGAAGCGGCTGTCAACGCCCAGGGGACATGACGGGATCCATGGATGTGTACTCAATTACAAAAAAATAATGTTCATATCAATCATAAAACCTGAATGAGGACTTTGGATGAGTTAATCTAGAGACCTGGGACAAAACACATCAAGCATCTGATATACTATTCAGATGAATACTAACATGTGAGTTGGAGGTACTGCCCAGCCTTCACGTCTGCATGTTTAATGTGGGAAGTTTACTTGGGCTGTCAAATGTTCTAACAAACATTACACAACACACGGCATTAATGATGATACCTGATCAGCACAGATCACAGGCAAAAACCACAAATCTTCAAACATGTGCGTCGACTTGGCTTTCAAATATGAATCGGCCAAGCTCCCTCTTTCTTTGGTGACTGCTAATGCACTTTTAGGATTAGCTAGTCTACATTACCAGTTCAATGCAAACACATTTTGTGCAAAATATAGCTATTACCAATAATAGGCACAAAAGGGATGAGGGACCAGCCATGGAAAGTCCGGAGCCAATTGAGGAAGGCCAGGACCGTGATGTGCCGCTCCCTGAAGTTTATCCAACACGTCTGAACAAGCACAGTCTTGGGTGCTTCCTCATGGCGGTGGTTGTAAATGGCCAGCGCATGGGCCAGGACCTGAGGCTTCATCAGGGGAAACCCGTGACTGACAGAATACAAACGGTACTCTACCAGGGAATCCTCATCTTCAGGGGCGAGGAGTCCTCTGACTTGTCTCTGGTGACCTGCGCCAGAACCGCCTTGTTTAACTTGTATGCTGTTAAATTCAGCTGCATCAGTTCCCCCATTGTTTCATCTTCCACCATCCTGAGATAGTTCCTTAAAAGCATCACATCTTTTGTTTGAAGCTCATGACTGAAACATGGTTCTTCCAGTTTTTTTCCAAAGGTTTAAAGACATTTTTTTGCAGACTTCTCTGCCAGGTCATTCATTAGTGTCTGTCCAATCATTTTTGCCTGGACTGAACTATGCAAGCTTTTCAGACACATTGACAAGTTGACATTTTAATGGCACGCAAACATCTTCAAGAAACTTCAGCCTTGTCCATATCTTTATCAATCCACATGAATCTGCCAAGCGTCCTCTTTCTTTGGTGCTTTGACTTCACACCATGTTCTGCGAACAATGAATCACCAGATCTGCAAATCAAGGAATCATTCCGGATGTTCAATAACATCCTGTCGCAGGTTATTAATGACCTCCTGACATCCACTGGAGGAAGTTTGTATTGGAAGCAAGCATGCAGCAAGACTTTGTACTCTTCCTCTTATCTTGTTCATGTTGTCTGTTACACAGGATTTCTTACTTTAGCATGAAGACTCGTGGCTCCGCAAACATTCCATAACAATATGGGCAAGGCAAATAATCCTTAACAGACGCTTTATCAGAGGGCTGTTTCCACGTCACTAGTTGACCTCTGCCTTTTTTTAGGACTTAAGCGGTGTGCTTGAAATTGCCTCTTTTTCGCAGTTCGAAAATATTTGCAAAAGCCTTTTGTCCCATGCTCGTTAGCCATATTCCCTTTTTGTACAAGTTTTAATGGTCACAGTGGATTGTTTGTTTTCTTATAACATCCAGAGTTTCTATGGTTTCTGATGGTGCTCTTGCCTACTGGCTGATCATCTTTTGAATCAGTCTCTGTACCTTTTATCACTGGAGAGATTCTTATGCAGCGCCCTGCTGATTTGATTACATGTGTGTGGTGGTGCGTTTTGTTATGAGGTCTGTTGTGTACAGAGGGTGGGGAGCCAATCAGAAGGAGGGAGGTGAGTGAAGATAAAGGGGAGGTGAAGCTAGAGTTCGGGTGATGATTTCGAGAGTGGGGGAACAGGTGTGTTAGCGGAAGAGTGAACGGAGGGTTTGGGATTGGCGTCGAGGAGCAGCTACACGGAGGACAGTGAGCCGGGTTGAAAGCGCGGTCGGAGTGCGGCGGACCAGCTGACGGTTAACCCGTGAGGGGTTCCTTGAGGACGACGTAGCCGGCGAGAAGAGGGGAGGCAGGACGGAGGTTCCGGGGATCATCGCGCTTCCAGAGGGGACCAGCTGGTTTTAGTAGGACTGCATCACTCGCTCTCTCTGGGGACCGTGAGTACTGACCCCGCAGATGGGGAGGATTAACCTGAGCTCCAACAAGCGCGCCAGCCTAGGGTACCCTAGCACAGACTGTTAACGCCCGGGGATGAGTGTGTGTTTCTGTTATGCGTATTGTTTTGTATAAGAATAAATGTTAATGTGTGTTAATCCCGTGTCTTGATAGAATTCCAGGGTTAGCAACCTGCTATTTTTATAAAGGACACGAGGAGTTTAACCCGGGATATATATTTATATAAATGCATGGGAGTTGAGACCACACCAACAGTAAGCTATAGTGAGAATTTGAGTAGACCCTCTTTCAGTGCACCTCCCATGCAAACAGGGGGAAAGTAGGAGGACCCTGACTAAAACAGCAACAAAGAGGGGGGGGGCTACACTTACATGATGTTTTGTCTCTGCCTATCAACTCGTCACTGGATGATGAGGAAGATTTAGTCCCAGTTGGCTTGTACTCTTCATCTGATCCTGCATTGCTGGATAATTCTGAGAAATCACTTATCGATTCCTCGTGGACATTAATCAACTAAGAAAAGAAAAAAAAGCATAATCATGAACAGATTAGAGGCACGTACCCGCGCTCCGAGAAGCGGCTAACGGTAATGGCAGCAAACGGAAGCTCGCGTTCTGGGCCGGAAGTTGGCCGTTAAACGAACGCGAACTCCTCCCTGGTCCGAGCCAGAAGGTGGCTTTTAACGGCAGGCAGGATCAGACTGTATGATGCTCGACACAGGACATACAAGCCTCACCGCTGATCTCCGTGGAACGAGCAGGAGGTCCTCTTCTCGCAGGTGAAACCCGAGGCTCGACACTGGCAGGACGGTATAAACGAAACAAGAAGTCAGACAGGAAACTGACTGGCTACTCACGGGGCGAAGATGCCAGGACGGACTGACACCGGAGGCGAGGATGACCGGAATATTCATCAGCAGGGGATGATTAAAGTAGATGAGAATCAGCTGTGCTCACGGAGAGAGGCGCGGCTGTAGGCAGAACTCACAGAAAACGGAGTTAGGCAAACAATCCTCATGGTTCGGATCATTTCTCTAATCGGCAAAGAAAACTTAAAAGAATACAAATCCTTTGAATTCCAATAGGGTGCTCCCTAATAAACATGACTGTTTCAATGGGGCCTTTGCTGGCCCGTGGTTGTTGGTGCTCGGGCCCTAATAAAGACGACTGTGTGGAAAAGGTGCCGTGAATAAAATCGGCAGTCTCGAGAGGCGTCACGCTGCGTATTGTAGCAGCAGTATGTACATCTGAGTCATTGCACCTCCCAATCACCCAACTGGAAGAATTATAAATGCAACAATTCCTTCTCCTACCTCGTGCCACCTACACGGCACAGATGGTGTTTGTGAAGGCATTCAACCACCACAAATACTTCTGCAGCAGATCAAGACTTGGAGAATCTTCCAAGCTTTTTGGAAGAAGTCGGTTCAGCTGCTGCAGTGGAAGTGTCTCCTTCCAGTACTCAATCAAATGTGAAACTCTGGCCTTTTTTTCCAAACTGGGATACCCTTCCTCCTGCTCTTTAGAGAAAATGACTGCTCCCAAGTATGAAAATATTTGTGCAACTGGGGGAAAGCGGAGAAGATGAATTGGTGGTGGGTGTAGTGGGTGAAACGGCAGAAGCTTTCGACTGTGTGGTCGGGGGTTAATTACTCAGAGGAAAGGTACAGAAAAACGTTGGTGAGGAAACTGACAAGAAAGAAAAGTCTTTCCCAGAGTAAACGGAGACGGCAGTCGTCCCCTCGCTGAACTTTAATACCCTGAAACTAAAGGTCAGAGGAGGCAGTTTGACAGTCTTGACTACATTTAATCCATTGGCTTTGCTACTGAATTGCTTTCTCCGTGTTTTACCTTATTTTCATTTTTTTTTTTAAAAAGACATTCAGGCCGGTCTAAATGTTTCTGTGGAGCAGTGTGACGCACCCAGAGGGAAGATATGAAAGCAGGCTTTCTCACGAAGGAAGTAGAACGTTTCAGAGACATGGTGCTGAATCCAACGTATTATTGCGACTTCTTGGGGAAGCAAACCACTTTTTAGCCATGTTCAAACATATAAAGGCAGTAGTGGAGCCTTTCTTTCTTTCCTCTGCTACAAACGCATTCAACTAGCTCCTTTCGTATGTCCTCAACATCTGAGCAATGCCATGTTTGGTCGCAGCCACAACACTCCATGCAGTTGATGCATTCCCATCATAAGACAATGAAGCTAAGCTAACGTTGAGTCCCGGCAATCATGGACGAGTGCAATTTTTGTATTAATAATAAATAAACAATGTTTACATATTTGTAATACTCATAATACATTTCAAATATACTTAAAATGAACTCTCGGCATGCATATGCACAGTCATGTACTTAAAGTGTACTAAGTATACTTTAAGTAGTCCCAATTTAGCACAAAAAATATACTTCAAATAGTACTTAAACACTTTAAGTATACTTATGATTAGTAGGGCTTCAAGTATGCTAAGATTAAATATACTTAGCATATTTATTTATAACACTTAATATATAAAAATAGCATGAATAAGTTTACTTACTAATTACAAAAATATATTTATCAAATGTGCTTTAAATACATTGTCCCAATGCTAATTTAGAGCATATTTGAAATATACAAAAACATTTAGAAAACAAAGTTCAAAGTACATTTAAATAATTGCACAGAACTTACACTTAAAGTATATTTTTCTTATACATTTCTTGAAAGTGTATTACAGTACAATTATTTTAAAGTGTTAAAAGTGTACTTTTTAAAAATAGGTGAAAGCATGACTTTAGTATACTTTTTATATATTTGCAGAAAGTACACTTCTTTGATAGTATATTTGCAATAGTTTAAGACATTTTAAGTATAGTTTAAATGCATTAAAGTATATATTTTTTTCGCCTGGGTACATGCTGTCACGACTGCAGTTATGGACTTGAACAATATATACACAGGGTGAGGGCACAGGTGGAAACAATCAGGAGCGAGGCAGCCAATCAGACCAGAGGGGAAACACACAGGGGAAGGAACAAGTTGCCTGAAACGAGAGGAAAGTTGACTTTCAAAATAAAACAGGAAATCACGAGACAACATGGACACAAGACACGAAACTGATTAACTTGACATGACAGTGTTTCTTGGACATGACCAATGCAGTCGATTCCCATCAAAAGACAACGAAGCTAAGCTAACGTGAGTCCCGGCGACCATGGACGAGTGCAATTTTCGGAACACATGCACAATTTACCCTGAACGCCACCCTTACCTTTCACCATCATACTTACCTGTGATAGACAGTGTAGCCTGCGAGGCTAATGTTAGCCAACAAACGGACCTACTTTACTGTTGCTATCACTACAACAACATGGAGCGTCAGTTTGACACGTGGGTCCTCTGACCAAGCGGCCGTGTTTGGGGAGTGAGAACAGACAAGAAAAGGGGAATATGAATACCATGTGTTTAAAACTGACTATTTGACCATGTTATGCACCCGTATGAGAGATAATACCATCACATAAACTAAAGATAAAAGGGGAAAGGGAAAAAAAAGAATAGGAGAGCCAGAGAGAGGTGAATAGAGAAGGCCTTCAGTTCTCCAGGAGGAAGCAGAAAAAACAGGATTAAAGGAGGGATTAAAACAGACAAGTGAGGGAGAACAGGAGAAAAGAAAGATCCCACATTGTTGGGTTTCAATTTAAACTGTTCTGGTAAATTAGTGAGACGGAGACAGGAAGAGGAAAGACTCGTAGGGCTGCTTATTCCCCTGGAAAAATAACTTGTGTTGGCTCATCAGTCGGCTAGCAGGACATGGCGCGTCGAATAACATCAGCCATTAAAAACAAATTATTTGGGTTCCATACAGTGCCAGAATAAATCATCAAAGCGCATTCATAATGCTGCCGTTTGCCCCGGAGCTGCAGTTCGGACCACGAATGGCAAAGACAGAAGAGTACTAAAATAAAAATGTTGCTAAACGGAATGGAGAGTTGTGTTTGATGGAAAGTTCTGGAACGACCTCAAATATTTGGATTTGCATAAAGTTTATCAAGAACCATTAAATCTGAAAAGATGTTCATGAACTCAGATGAAAAGATGATACATTTATTTCAAATATGCATTGCATTTCTATTATGTAATTCAAAAAAAGCACTTGTTAATCTGCATGATGGCACACACTATATACGGTACATGAAATGCAATAATATATAATGAACGAATATAATGTCGGATACCATATTAAACAGCAGAACCTGGGCTACAAGATCAAGTCATCCATTTGTACATGCGCTAAACACAACTCGACAACCAAAACCTTGCACAAATATATTTAAAACCTCTTCAAAATGTACTAATCTTTACTAAGCTTTGCAGAGAGACTGTTAACATATTATGCAATGATATGATAGAGTTTAAAGCATTCGTCTGCGTCATTTTAAATTCATCCTGAAAGTGTGTTCCGTCTTCCATAACCATAACCAGTAACACATATACTACTATAAAAACATCTTAACTAAGTGTTTTCTTTATTCTAACGCCTAAATTATTCAAAAAGCACCTCGTTTTTATATTAAATTTATATTTTATTTGTAAGATTTTTTTATGATAAATTATGATACGTTTGGAAGATATCGCAGTTATTACTAAATTATGTCAACGGCTGAAGTTTTGAAATCACAGATTACGTCACCAAATCTGATCTAGAGACAAATTCACGGATGATTTTGAGCTATTCCGTCAACTAACAGGTGAAAAAGTGATTAATATCCTTCAGGATTTGCGAGCGAAGCTAATTGTGTGTGAAGAAGCTTGAGGAATGAGGCGGATTAAATTTAAGAGTTTGTTTCCCAGGACACAATGTAATGGTTTTATTTGTCAACACTTTGTTTGGCACTGAAGGAGCTCAAGGGAACTTTATCCACACAGTCTTTATAAGTAGACCCTGGGATCAGCATCGGTCTCACTCCAGTTGGGAATTTATTGGTTTAGTGTGTTGCTCAAGGGCACATGTGGCGTCGCTGAGGTTTCTCATTTACTTTCTACAAAACTAATTAATATTTAAAAAAGCGTCAGTTTAGCCTCAAGCACTAAACATCGATTTAGCAAACACTCAATGATTTCACAGCAAATAAGTTATTTGCTGTGAAATCATGCAGGCGGAAACCTCTGGTTCTAAGAAGTGAAGCCAAGGCTGAAGTGTCTTAAAGCTGCATTCTCTCTACTGACCACCAGGGGGCGACTCCTCTGGTTGTATAGAAGTCTATGCTTC
The DNA here is from genome assembly GCF_009769545.1 of Cyclopterus lumpus. NCBI lineage: Eukaryota > Metazoa > Chordata > Actinopteri > Perciformes > Cyclopteridae > Cyclopterus > Cyclopterus lumpus. The sequence continues at coordinate 23,268,056 of NC_046975.1, read as the reverse complement.
ATGTCTTAAAGCTGCATTCTCTCTACTGACCACCAGGGGGCGGCTCCTCTGGTTGTATAGAAGTCTATGCTTCATGTCTTAAAGCTGCATTCTCTCTACTGACCACCAGGGGGCCAACTCCTCTGGTTGTATAGAAGTCTATGCTTCATGTGTTAAAGCTTCATTCTCTCTCCTGACCACCAGGGGGCGACTCCTCTGGTTGTATAGAAGTCTATATAAATGACTCTACTTCTCTTGATGTATTCCCTCAGTAAACATTGTAAACATTAGTTTTTGGTCTCAATCTCTAGTTTCAAGTCTTCTTCAATACAGCGTGATGTTCATTTAGTACATTATGGTAATTTACAGTCAAACACAACACAGTGCAGAAATTACGAGAATATATATATATATATATATATATATATATATATATATATATATATATATATATATATATATATATATATATATATATATATATTAGTATTTACAACAGCTCAATGTCCAACAGCTACTGAAACGACTAATGGGAAACATGAGACAGCTTTGTTCCAGCAGCAGCAGCAGGGAACGGCTGAGCTCAGAGATTCAGATTAAAGAGCTAATTATGTTTCAGCAGGCGTCCAGGCGCTCAACACACACACACACACACACACACATGTGAAAACTGAATTTGTCCTCGCACACATTGTAGATCCACCAATAGATGCACCATTAGCCCCTTTTTAAAAGAGCCGGCTACAAACACACACACACATGTGAATACTGCAGAAAAAACCCTTCGAAGGAGCCGCAACTTTACTGTCCTTCAAACAGCAGAAACGACGCATATTAAAGAGTCGATGGAGATAAGAACCACATGATTTACACATGTGGATGTCTACAAAGGGTTGTTTTGGTGTGTGAAACAATGAGTAAGTGTCTGTATGGGGGCAGGTGTGTGTGTGTGTCTTCTTTCTAGCTAATTACCTTTGCTTTGTGCAGCTCGCCGCGTTCAGTTCGCTCAAGCAGATCAATGGCAAACTCAACGACCCTTTGGTAATTAATTAGGAATCAAGTGAGTAAGACTATCGGTCGCAGAACTTCAGGAACACTTTAAGAGGAGGTGACAGAAGAAAGTTTCTGCCTCTTCACCAAGAGAGTAAATACAGCAGTTCAATCCCACAGTACCGATGGCTGAAGGCATTGTGTGGTTGTTGGCACGATTCCTTCCACCTCTAAACCGGAACACGTCCATTTTTTTAAAAACCTTTACTCGATCCATCCAACGTTAGTTCATCATCCCCAGTGGGCTTTACATCCTCAATAAATGGCCACAATTCAGTCGCAACCAGTCAATATTTGTCGGGGGAACTGGTTTCGTCTCGGCTCGTTGTGCCTCCCATCGTCAGCTAGTCAAATATGTGCATGTTGGCAGATTAGGCCGATTATTTGTCACGTGCACAACAATAACAGAGAGACGGTTGTTGGACATCATCCGACAATGCTCGTGAAAACCCACACAATTATAATGTTATGCTTTACTAGCTTCAGATGGCTTTCGGCATCAGTGCAAACTCTGGTGCACTTGCAGGAAGAGGTGTTGGCTCTAGGTCATCTTGATGAGGAACAATATAGAGCCTGGTTGTTCCTGCACTTGAAGAACCTCTCAGTGTGGACCCAGTGTAGCCCTCAGTCTCCAGGGGAACAGCAGAGAGTCTTCTCCTTCCACAAAACACCAAAAAATGACCCCAAACCATGATGTATTCCTCCTCTCTTGGTACAATAAACATAAAAGATGTTTCAATTTAAGTACAGTAATTATGAACCTGCTGCTTTCGTAAACTAGCCATCTTGCCATCTTCGGAAAGTTATTTTTGTAATAGACTTGACAACTACATGTGAAAGGCATTAGGCACACTAGGCATTGGGCCTGCTTCAGCCTATAGAATACCTGCATGTGTAAGGTCAGAGGTCACGGACACAGTGCTCTTTTCCAAGCCTGCTTGCGTCAACATCAAATTATCCGCTGAGTCATTTCGACTTTTGATGCCACTAAAAAAAAAAAGACTTCCACATTTTCACAACCTTTGCAGGCATGTGACCTTTGGCTAGCAGTCGTCTCTTGGCCCTAAATAATCCAGGGAAAGGACCTGTATGATTTTAGAAGAATAAAATTACTAAATAAAGACATAATTAATGTTATATGACAGTTGCGTAACTGTACTGCAGCCATCATGGTAAATGACTAATGACACACTTGACTGGCTCATTTCAGGATCTCCCCCTAACCTGACTCGGTCCTGCCTTTTGTCCCTGAGGTTCTTCGGGCATGAACCTTGAAATCAGGGACCGGAGACGTGGTGCAGCCTCCGTGGCTCCATCATACTGGAACGGGCTTTTAGATGTATGAGCACGGTAAAAGGACGTTACATTGTAATGCATTACTATCATAAAGGCTGTATGAAAAAACTAATGAAGCAATCGCCCTTCATTGTCCATCGTCCAGGAGACGACTCTGTCTAGGCACCAATGTGTTGCCTGTATTCTTAACCAATGGGGTGAACTCCTGCTTCTTCCCAGTGTATTTCCCTGTCTGTGAGCTTGGCTAAGGCTCTGGGTGAAAGTGAGACAGCTGACTACACGCAGAGAGCTACACGTGGACTGTGGATCACGGACGCCTACGGGACCTCAGCTGACACCATAATCTATTTCACAACTTATTATTTCTTAATTAGATCCAAGACGTCCTTCCTGCTTCCTCTTAAAGATGTTAGAACACGACGCCCCGTTACCACAACCGCATTCATTTAGCCTTTTTCCTGCAGTACCCAGAGCTTCAGATGATCCCACTTCCCCAGTACCAACACTTTAATGGCCCTTATTTTAATATGAACTAACGGCTGAATCCAGAATTCCTCGGGCGTGATGAACGCGCATCAGACCCACAAAAAAAGTACAAGTCGCTTCAGCTGGTCCGTCACAAGACTATGAAACGGCGCCGCAGGAGGTACAACCGGAACTGATTGACCTTCAGTGTGAGTCCGTCTTAAAAAGGACACGTTCAACTTAAACTGGATGCATGTTATGCTCCGCTAAGCGAAGCAGAGTTTCCAAACACCGGGAGGATGCTGGTATTAAAGGCTGTACATTTTCTTTTGAGTTAATGTCTTGCACTTGTAATTCACACATTGGTTCACACAAACACTCTCCATCCTTCTGACACGGGCCTGTCAGTCAAATTTTTAAAAGTCATTGTGGCCCATGAGGGAAAAGGTTTGCCCACCCAAGCTCTAAATGGACCATAATTAAATACATGAACTACCAGAGTAGTCGCCCCCTGATGGACAGTAGAGAGAATGCAGCTTTAAACACGAGCCCAGCTCACTCCTCTGAATGAAAGGTTTCACTCCAACATCAGTGATTCTTTCACCTTTTTGTTGCTGAAACACAACTCAAATGGTAATGTGTAGCTGTGGGTAGGAACAACTGATGGTTTACAGGCAGAAAAACATTGTGTTGAAAAGAGTTGAAGTTTAAAAAATCTCAGTCCAACGAGTTTCTTAGAAAGTGAACCGTTTCACTGCGACCTCTCCGGTTTTAATCTGCTTATTACTGACGAGCTAACCAGCGGCTGGAGAGAGGCTGCCGGCTAACGAGGAACAAGGCTCCTGCTCCTGAAAACACACCCACGAGACTTTTTAAATAATGCAATCACAAGGTATTAAAATGTACCCGGTTCGATCCCCGTAGTTGCATGTTGAAGTGCCCTTGAGCAAGACACTGAACGTCCAGTTGCTCCTTAATAACTAAGGATGGGTACAATGCAGAGAAGAATTTAGTTTAATTAATAAAGTGTCTATTATTATTATTATTACATGAATTTTAGACTAATGTCAAAGTGCATCAACATTAATATTTGTTCCATCTTTCCTATTTGGTCTTAATATACTGTGAGGGGTAAACAACATCAGGAGGAGCTGCTGTAAAAAGATGAATCATCTCCCAGATGAGAAAAAAAAAGAGAAGTAGGGCAATAATAGTCGAATCTATTCCTCCCCCAAAAAGAAAGCACTTTTTTTTCCTCCCCAGCAGAAACGCTGTCACACGCTGTTGAAGCACTTTGCAGCCGTTTTACTTGCATAGAGAATGAACAAAAAGAGTCACGTGGAAACGGCACAGCAGCAGTTTTCTGTTTGCAGTATTGACAAAAGAGACAAAACAACAACAACAACGTCTCCTTCTGAGAAAGAGACCACGTAAAGGAGAGGGTTGTTTGTCCCTGACGGGAGGATGTAAACGAGATGCTGAGCCAATCGTCCGTATGATACACACCTTTAACACCTGTATGAGTCGTTATCTCAGCCTGGCCCCCTCATAAGGACGTTCTACCTGCAATAGAGTCTGTTTATTTCAATTAGACATTACAGAAGGTCATTTTAATATAATGCTTAATTTTAAAAGGTCAACACAGTTGCAATTTCGCCGACTTCTGATGATGTTTTTACCAACAATCAATAAATAAGAATTCAGTAAATGAGCATAACGCCTCTTTTCCTACGGATAGACTACAAGGATACAGCTGTGCATCCTCACTCGTGTCCTTGGCCAAGCCTCCTCTCCCCTCTAGCTCCTTGGCCAAGCCTCCTCTCCCCTCTTGGTCCTTGGCCAAGCCTCCTCTCCCCTCTAGCTCCTTGGCCAAGCCTCCTCTCCCCTCTAGGTCCTTGGCCAAGCCTCCTCTCCCCTCTTGGTCCTTGGCCAAGCCTCCTCTCCCCTCTAGGTCCTTGGCCACGCCTCCTCTCCCCTCTAGCTCCTTGGCCACGCCTCCTCTCCCCTCTAGCTCCTTGGCCAAGCCTCCTCTCCCCTCTTGGTCCTTGGCCACGCCTCCTCTCCCCTCTAGGTCCTTGGCCACGCCTCCTCTCCCCTCTAGGTCCTTGGCCAAGCCTCCTCTCCCCTCTAGGTCCTTGGCCACGCCTCCTCTCCCCTCTAGGTCCTTGGCCAAGCCTCCTCTCCCCTCTAGGTGCATTTCAGAAACTGAGAAATACTTCAATTTTTCCAGCTTTACCAGAAACTATTCAGTTACATTTCTCATTGTTTTGCTAGAAAATTATCCAAAAGTTTGATTGACTTGCATACAAAAAGCACCAATTGTTCATTGAAATTAAGACGTTCCTTTTTACATAAATCCCTGTCAAATATATACTTTTCTAAAAGCTCTGCATCGCTTTGAGAGGGCGTGAACACGTGTGTGTGTGTGTGGTAAAATCCCTTCTGAGGGCAGTAATGCCAGAGAAGCACTCTGAAATGCAAAAAAAAAAGAAAAAAAAAGACCGTTAAAGACGGAGAGAGCGCAATCATTAGAAGCGGAGCACAGAACGAGGACCAAAACAAGAGAGGAAGCCAGACTGAGGATGACGAGGGGACGGGGGCTGGCGAGGAGCCTGAAAGAGAAAGCGATACGAGCCTCGGCGGCGACAATCAAAGCCGGCCGGTGCCCGTCATCGTTATCTCTGCCAGCAGCGTGCCGCCTCCACAAAAACGTCTGCTGGCCTCAGATTCACAGACACAAATTATTACAAATGGTGGTTTCACTTGGGGGGGGGGGGGGGGGGGGGGGGGGGGTCATCAGGTTGACGGCAAAGAGAAAGCATTAGTGTGTTTCTGACTGAACTGTGAGTCTTTATTTCCCGTGCTGTGATTGTGGTGAACAGTGTGTGTCGAGACGGATCCGAACTCCATCCAGATAACGAGCTTGTCGTCTCCCGGTCGATGGCATGACAAGGCAGCAGGGTTTTCTTTACGACTTGTCTGAGACTTTGAAATCATGTACAAACCTGCGATTTCTGTTATTTCGGCGATGTGCCCCCCCCCCCCCCCCCCCACGTGATTTGATTGCGAATAACACAAACAGTCCTACGTGAGTGACGCGGCTTACTTTAATGATTATTTTAAATCTTGTCGTTTTCAGTGTTCAAAGATCACTTCGAAGGTTTTTGCAAAACGAATAATGGAATTTGCTTTTTGCAGATTGTTCAGCAGATTTCACTTCTCCAACTTGTAATGTATTTTTTTTTTCTTTCTAAATCTTACCATCAAACGAGGACGGACTGCTTTGGTTGAAATGTTCAGCCGACCTGTGATCAGAGGCGTCGTTTCACTTTTAATGGATCGCGAGCCTTTTTAAAAAAAAAAAAAAAGTGGGAATTTAGCTGTGACCCAGTTTGAAGAGATTTTGGCGCTTGAAGTCATTTCACTGATGAGGACCACCGAGAGACGGAGGTTTCACTCCTGAAATTCTATTTCGGGGGTGGAAGTCAAATGTGAATTTGATGTTCAGCATAACGACAAAGTGGCTGAAACTACGGATCTCTGGTCAAAGGGATGACGAGACAATATGTGAGAGCTGTCAAAGCTGAAACTGGTGTTCCAAGACATCTGTCTATTACGTTGACATTTTCCGAGTTGACCTTTTCTGTCGGAGCGAGTGAAGCCTTCACTAACGAGACCCAAAGACGTATTGAAACGCTTCGCATGCGTCCAAACCAGAAGGGGTCGCCTGACGCCGTGCGATGGAGAACCGAGGCCTCCTCACACACTGTCTTCACATGCGGCAGCCGAGGTCACCAAACTTGTCTCTTCGGCTGCGCTTTGAGGATGCCAAATGGTGACGGAGCAGAGACCTTGGCCAATACCCGTCTCCCAGCTCATTGGTTTAAAAGTTTGAGTTGCTCAGAGAGCGATGGGCGGAGGGCTTTTGGGAGACGCGTGTCGATATCTGAGTTAAAGGACATGGAAACTCACCTTTTCAGAGCCATTCCAATGGCTCCAAAGAAGCTTGATTGCTGGTGGCACCACTGGTTAATAATGTATACCGTGAACAATATATTTAATATTCCGTACGATGCCCAAGGCGTCAGCTTTTAGTTGCTGAAACTGACAACATGGTTGCCATTTATTGTGAGTGATTAAGATTCTGTGCAGTTATACGTCAGCTTATTACTGAAAATGTGCCATACAAAATAAAGGCTTTACTACAGTAATGAAGCGAAACGACACAACAACTCAAATTACTTTGCTATGGTCACTATTTCTTTATTCAACCTTTTTATTTTCCAAATGGACTCCTGGTCAAGAAAGCAGCATAAATGTTTCGCACTAATAAAAGACTTAAAAACAGCAAACGTCATCAACCAATGAGTTAGTGGTGTTCAGTACAGGACTTTTAAAACGGATGCCTGTGCACCAGAGCACGTGGAGGGGTTGTCCTGTGCAGCCTTTTCTAGTTCTGGTTCTGTATTTCAATATCAAAACCTCATCCTTGCGGGCATGTGGACTCTGAGCTCAGCCACGTTTGAAGAACGTCCCCTCCAGCCGTCACAGGTGCAGAGATGATAATCATTTTCATACCTTTTTCTTTCTTTCATGGGGGCGGCAGGTTTGATCCCCTGAAAGTGCAAAAGCACAGAAATCTGTTGACGCGTTCCCTCGTCGTTTGCTGCTTCTCTTTGTGGCTTTTGTGAAAACACTGAGCCGGGTCTCTGGAATCTGAGTAAAAAGTACAACATCAGTGAGGTCATGTGTGCTGGAGCACTATATAGCAGCGTCCATTCAAATCAATACGAACACTGAACCAACAGGTGTACTGAATGTATGATGAATACACTGATGTGTGACGAGGACTTTCAGAGCTTAACTACATGAGGCATTGACCTCATGCATTCGTATATATCTTAATTGCACTGGGTGAATGCAAATATATATATATATATATATATATATATTTGTGTATATATATATATATGTGTGTGTGTGTGTGTGTGTGTGTGTGTGTGTATATATATATATATATATACACACACATATATATATATATATATATATATATACACGCATTTTCATAGATGCTCCCATTCCTGAGGACGGAATTTAGCATTTAGGAATACGAAGATAAAGAAGGAAGAAGTGGGTCGGGGATGGAGATAGTGGTGACACCAGGAGGATCAAAATGAGGAAATACTAGTTTGTGCCGCGTCGGCATTGATGGGTGTTGGTGGGTGAGTTTTTAACTGGATGAAGGATTTTCTGTTTGGATTCAGACTTGTCCAATCAGTACACGGTTGGTAACGGCACACCTCAAGGCGGTGTGATAAGCCCGCTGCTTTTCATCATTATGATCTACGGCATCTTCACAAGGGTAACAGTAGATACAGGTAGGTCACTGCTTACGGATGATGGGGCCTCGCGGAAAAGAGGAAGGAAAGTAAGTTCTCAGTAGAAAGATCTCCAATGGTCTTTAAAACAGGAAATAAATTCATTGTATGTTTTAAAGGGTTGGAACGGTTGAATTGCCTTTTCATTCCCTGCTAACAAAGCCAGACCAATACCAGGATAATAGAGGACAGATGCGACAAAAAAAGTAATGAATGTGATAAGATATCTGACTGGTAGGGAAATGGGGAGCAAGTTGTTCATTGTGGCCTTGATGAGATCTGTGTTGGATTACGGCAGCATAACGTATGGTTCAGCAGCCACGTCTCTTAAAAGGAAATTAAATGTGATTCAGTTACTGGCATTGAGGCTTCTAAAGCGCCGCCAGTACCTGGCCTTCTGGGAGAAATGCCATTGGAATTAAGAGGGATGTAAATTGCAGTGAGATACGTGCAGCAGGAGTCTCTGGGAGAACGGTGGCTATCGGAAGGGAAGACTTTGGTCGGCTGTAGATGGATATTTGGTATTTGTTAGCGGTGAAAAGGAAAGACGATGAACGGGTTTGAGGAAGTTGGATTGCGGCTGGCGGAGAAAGAACAGAGATTATGACACTTTGGCTTAAATGGCTGATTTTAGTGGTTAAATGGTCCGTGCAAAATGTGATGGCTTAACCTGACAAAAACATGAATCCTCAAAGCCACGACAAGTTCTTCCTTCCTTTCGCTTGACCCGGTCTGTTTGTTATTGCGCCTGGCTCCCACTCTCTTTACGCCGTTCTTCTGTGGTGGGCGAGATCACGGCGCCCACAGGAGACACCGCCACTCTCGGGGCCGCATTGTCGAAATCGGCTAGATGTTCAGTCAAGACTTTGAGCTTCCTGTACTCAACTGAAAACCCTGTCATGAACCTTGAGGGATTTCAGAAGGAGACTTTGTCCATAATGTTGTCGGACACAATAATGACAATCAGAGCTTGTCAGTTCCAGCTATAACATATGACATATAGAAGAGTCTCCATGGTACAACATGATTAATACTAATTATTGGGTGTTTTGAAAGAGCAAATACTGAATTATTGGAATATAGTAAACATTTAAAACAGATAAACCAGAGTTGAGGTTGCAGAGTCCTGTTCAACTGTAATCCTACATTAGGGGGTTCTTTAGTCTGCTAATGTCCATAAAAAGATTACACTATTTTATTAAAGATTGGGTATCCCCTTACAGTATCATAGTAAACACAATTACCGTATCATACACCAGAACATATTGACAGTTTACAGTATTACGTAAAGCACTAAAGCTGTTTTACTGTAAAACGTCGTAACCATAGAGATCCTGTATGTTCCAGCAACAATAAACCAAGAAGTCTCCCAGTGACCTGATACCATGACATCATCTCCACATAATTCTGATTCAAAGGAGGTTTAAAGGACAAGATGACATAAAAAAAAAAACAGCGCAGGAAATTTCGTTAAAGCAAGTCTATAAAGCTATTTCTGGAAACGCATGCAGTAAAAATAATTCTCCTTACCGGAGGTCAAATTAACTCTCTTATAAAGTATCACGGATCGGCTTTTGATGCCTTTTGGAGAGCTCGTTGATGGCCGATTAGGATGAGTTACGTAGACATGATCGGGAGAAGGGGGAGGCAGACGGAGAGGCAGTCCTACTCCGATCGGTCCCATAGCATCTATATGAGGACCTATTCTCTCTCACTATACCTTACAGTGCATATGTATTTCTATATCCTTTCACAGTTGTATTAATACTAAGAGTATATGGCAACTTAAATTCCCAGTATGTGGCCACTAGATGCTTGGCAAACGGACTAGACTGTGACTCGGTGAGAGGAGGTTCGAAGCCTCTGCACTGTTGCTGGTTCTGCTCGGCGTTTTTTTTCCGTCTCCGATGAACAAATCGTAGGCGGGCCAATAAAGAGACCTCGGGCCATCTGTCCGGCCGCCACTGATCAGGAGTCATGAAAGAATAATGTGTACCATTGCTCCATAAGGGGCCTCTTGGGACAATATTCAAAGATCACATTGCCAACATTATACCGACTTGCTTTAGTCTCGGACGCCGTTGATTGAAGCCAAAAAAAAAGAAAGATGCATCTTACTGTGTTGCATTCAAGCAGTCCCTGCAAGGCCCGAGGTGGAATTGTAGTTATGGCTCAAACCGAGGCGACGTATTCATTAACAGGCCTGGATAACGGGACGCATCGAAGAAACGGGTAGAGAAATAAATAGAGATCATTTCAGTTTAGAAGATGGATGTGATGGATGGCGAGGAGAACACATGAGGCCACGATAAAAGATGGAGAGCTGGAGCCGTTTCTAATAATGAGGGTCTAAACACCCCATGTGTACAACCAGAAGGTCTAAACACCCCATATGTACAACCAGAAGGTCTAAACACCCCGTGTGTACAACCAGAAGGTCTAAACACCCCGTGTGTACAACCAGAAGGTCTAAACACCCCGTGTGTACAACCAGAGGATCTAAACACATTTAGTGGAAATGGGACTGTGGAGGTGTTGGTCTCATGTGTAACACTTCACACAGAAAACGCATTTCATTTATCTGGTTTCTTTCCTGCTCCAAGCTCTCTCTAACAGCTGCACGGTGAGGCCAAAGGTGGTTTTGTTACATAACATGTTTGGATATTAGACCAGCTTTTATAGTCGTACATTTGGCTGAGATTCTCACCTCCGTATGAACAAACAATGCAACCTCAAAGGAAAAAACATGCGCTCTGAAATGTGTTCTTCGACAGCGTCATCGAGCCGTGCAGATCATTTAGGTTTTACTGGACACATCCAAATACGATGTGGTTTGTCATGCTCCAACTGAGACATTGATTTGAAATGCTATTTACTGTGGATTGTCAACCGATATGGATGTTAAACTGCGTCGGCTGATTGTCCTGAATACCTGGGACCTTGGGAGGGATTTGAGAGGATTTAATGCCTTTTTTTTTATTGATAACAATAGTGACAGAAAATGAACCGAGGACATTGCAATTCATGGACGGCAAACCAAACTCAAATGGACTACATCGTGATGTATGGACATTCTGTCTTCTGGCATCTGGTTACAGGTTAAGAGAAAAAAGGATTGTGGTTTGGGTTAAAAGAAAGTACGTTTGAAACAACTTCGAACCACAACTTACAAAACGTGGTATTAATCAATTATGCAAGTTGGAACAAAAGTAACGTGAACAGCAGTGTCCTGGGTTCACGTCCCGTGTTTGTCTGACCCGTCCATCCCCTGTAACCTCCTGGCTCTCTGATCATGGTCAAGAGAACCATGGTGTTCTCCACCAGAGTTCTAACCCCCGGTCTTTGTGTCCCAAAGGTTCTCCGTCCTGGTGTTGTACGTTATTTACTTCTTACCTCTAGTTTCAGGGAGGGTTTTTTCCTGAATTCACAACGCTAATCATGTTTTTTCTTTGTGCGCTGGGCTGCTGAGTGTGTTTAGAAAGGGGTCAAATAAAGGTCAAGTGGGTGAAGAGACGGAATGCGGAAGTTGTTGCATTATGTGACACCTCACCTAAAATGACCCATGTGGTCACACATTGAAAATCATTCAAGGTCAAATTGAGGTTATGATAGTGGCAACCTTATTATATCAATAAATAAAGATTATTCTCTGTGTTTTACTGCCGAACTTAAAGGAAGAGCACATCCATCTGTGTGCCTTTGGACCTCCAGAGTCTCTCCTTCCTTTCACTCCGCGACATGACCATGTTGGACGAATGGAGAGTGACAATGACGGTGGAGAGAGAGAGAGAGAGGGGGGGGGGGGGGAGAGGGAGAGATGGAGGGGTTCTTTCCTCACTTCAGGGCTTTGGAGGAGGGACTAGACCCGACGGGCTGATGTCCGCTGTGAGTTCAGGCGCAGCGCAACATCTCCGCTCCGTCTCTCCGCGAGGTTTCCTCACTCCCCCCCCCCCCCCCCTTCCCCCGTCTCTCTCGCTCTCTCCCCCCGTCTCTCTCTCCCTCTCCCCCCGTCTCTCTCTCTCCCCCCCCCCCCCCCCCCCCCGTCTCTCTCTCCGGCGTCTCCACACGCGCACCGCCAGTCGCTCCTCGCTGGTCTCGTGCGCACGGACCACTTTTCTCTCCACATTCCGCCGCGCTCCGCGCAGCCTCGACCTCCGTACTTCTTTCCTCTCCTTCGGGTCCAGTCATTTAGTTTCTCTTTTTTAGTTGTTGTTGTTGTTGTTGTTGTTGTTGTTGTTGTTGCGTGGAGCTCGGACCCGAAAGAGGCGATGCGCTTCTGGCTCGTGGGGATTTAGTGTCGTGACATGCTCTCTGGACCCGGAGTCTCCACAAGGAAATGGTGAGTGGACGCTTTATTCCCGCAGGCTGTCGAGCTGCTCCAGCTGTGAAGGGGTTGACCTCTGTGGAGGAGCGTGACCTTCCCACACATCAAAAAGATACCTTTTAAAAATATATTCTGTCATTTCAAGTGTTTTGGTCCTCGTGAGAGTCCAACGTCACCTTGAGGTATTTGGAATCCCCAAAGACCATTAGATTCCTATTAGATGAACACCCAATGAGAGTTTCACTTAAAAGAAGAGATTAATCTTAAAGGAGTTGTATTTTGACATAATTATGATATTGTTATAGGAACAAGTAAAGACTTGTGATGGTGATGTGACATAATTGATTCTATTGACCCAAAGTGTGTGTGTGTGTGTGTGTCGGTGTCAAATGTATTCACTAAATATTGTAACCTATAGTTTTGTGTGTGTGTGTGTGTGTGTGTGTGTGTGTGTATAGAAACTCCCATCTCCCCCCGCTTCAGATCCATCTGTGTAAATGTGAATTACATTGTTTTTCAATGCGGGTTTCGGGGTCGCGAGGCTGCAGGATCACAACGAGGAGGTCTATAGAGATCTATAGATCCACTGAGTGGGTCCACTGTCAGCTGTCACACGTGTGTGTGTGTGTGTGTGTGTGTGAGGCTGTCGGTGTATCACTGTTATCCTGCTGCATTGTTGGAAGTGGGTTTCCCCTCCATCTCTCTTACGTAGAGCTTTAATTTAAACAGTTTCTAAATACACTTTTATACATTAATTTCCATCGGCTCTTATGATCTCTTCAGTTTGATCCAAAACTGAGATTTCTGGCTTTTAGAAAACGACCCATTTAAAGCAAATAAAACATTTTTTTAATTTTTTTAAAAGGCTGGAAGAATTGCACAAGTGTGTGTTTTTGGAGGTAGTAATGTGCAGACCTCTCAATGGGTTTCTGGCAGCTACATTTTTAGATTATATCACACTTTTGATAACGATCTCTTGGCAAATTCCTCTAAAATCTCTCTCTAAATTCAGTGTTTGACTTCAAGGGATCTGCAACTAGAATACTCAACTGGCACTCGCCTGATTTTTACAGTGCGGCTCCTCGAGGACTTTGTTCCGTGACTCTTACATAACCACAATAAATCAGCCGCGCGGGGCATCGACGTGCCGCGATCAAAGGTACAACGTGTCGTCGTGTCGACTGGTACGGTTCCTCCTCTCCAGCTTCGCCCTCAACCAACCGCTCGGGAGAGGAGCCGGATTAGAGGCGTAGTGCTCGCGAGGCGGCAGCCGATGTGAATCACTTTGGTCTCGGTGATGCATCGTCGTGGGCGTCACGACTTCTGAGATCCACTCTGAAACACCGGCGTAAAAAAATATGGCTCGAATCCGATTTCTTAAAGTTTATTTTTCGGCCTCCATGCAGATGCAAAACAAGATGTGTTCTCTCAGAGGAGATGCATATGAAAGTTGCTGAGCAGTGGATGTGGATTTGTCCTCCCACACGATAACGAGGAGAAGCTCCTCTCCGGACACGCCTGTAATTATGTCGACTTTAATTGGTGCGCTGTTGTATTATTTTGGAAGGTCTCGGTAATAATGAGTGTGTTTGCTCTTTGTAGATCAACCGGTAACTGCCTTTCAGTCTGTGTGTGGCTGTGCACATCTGAGGCTGTGTTTGGAAAGCTTATTTTATATATATATAATTTTTTAGGCTAAACCATACCTTTTATGAAATAGTTAATACGTCTCTACAAAGGTGACATTTGTATGAAAGTCACAGGACGTTGGTGTCACAATCTCCACGGACACATTGAATAAAGTCACAAAGAGGAACTTTCATTTCATGTTTTTGGCGACCCCTGTGGACTGAAGTGGTAGTGCGCCAGACTCCCTTTTTAGAAAACCTCATCTTACTGCAGCAGACAGTCTGCCCCTCTCAGTCCTGGTTCTCCCAATGCCTCCCTTCCCTCCCAAGGGTGGGGGCAACACTACGGCCCGAGCTCCAACTGCAGGTCGAGAGCTGCAGAGAACCCGGGTCCGTCCACGGTGGTCTGGTCTCTGCTGGATCTGGTGTCCGTCCACGGTGGTCTGGTCTCTGCTGGATCTGGTGTCTGTCCACGGTGGTCTGGTCTCTGCTGGATCTGGTGTCTGTCCACAGTGGACTGGTCTCTGCTGGATCTGGTGTCTGTCCATGGTGGTCTGGTCTCTGCTGGATCTGGTGTCTGTCCATGGTGGTCTGGTCTCTGCTGGATCTGGTGTCTGTCCACGGTGGTCTGGTCTCTGCTGGATCTGGTCCACGGTGGACTGGTCTCTGCTGGATCTGGTGTCTGTCCATGGTGGACTGGTCTCTGCTGGATCTGGTGTCTGTCCATGGTGGACTGGTCTCTGCTGGATCTGGTGTCTGTCCACGGTGGTCTGGTCTCTGCTGGATCTGGTCCACGGTGGACTGGTCTCTGCTGGATCTGGTGTCTGTCCATGGTGGACTGGTCTCTGCTGGATCTGGTGTCTGTCCATGGTGGACTGGTCTCTGCTGGATCTGGTGTCTGTCCACGGTGGTCTGGTCTCTGCTGGATCTGGTCCACGGTGGACTGGTCTCTGCTGGATCTGGTGTCTGTCCATGGTGGACTGGTCTCTGCTGGATCTGGTGTCTGTCCACGGTGGTCTGGTCTCTGCTGGATCTGGTCCACGGTGGACTGGTCTCTGCTGGAGGCACGAGTCTGAGCTGAAGGAGTTTTTTTATGAACCTGTTTTTATTATATATTATTACATATATTTTGTTTACGGAACTTTTGACGTCATTTATATTTTATGTTTCTGTATCATCCTCGCTGTCAGCTCAGTATCTACCACACACTGCGGCTCTTGAAGCTCGGCCTGGCGATAGGAGGATAAGTTATGTCAAGAGGGTAGAAGCTGTTGGATCAGCTCTCCAAAACCAAATGAATTTGAGTAATGTCTCGTTAAAGCTCCACTCTGAACGCTGACTCAGTCTTTTGGGATAATTCATGCAGTTTTATGAACGCCACCCTGGAGACAAAGTGATGACCGGTCCTGTGATCGATGTGCAGATCTACATCTGGAGTCCACTCATGTGTTTGTGCTGTAAAGAACAGTCGATGTATGCGATCGGCCGTATTGATCACAACGGTAAACAACAGCTGACGTCCAGCGGCGCCGCGTGCCACTAAACGCATCGACGCAACAGTACGAGGCTGCAGCCAGGTGCACCATGGGATACGTGGACAAAGACCGGCTGGGAACATTTAAAAAAAAAATCCATCCCAGTCCTCCTAAATGATATGCAAATATTCTGCATTCTTTGCTTTTTGGGCAAACATAATGCTGACCCACGCCGTTCCCCGGGGGGGCCAATGGAGCCGTGAGACGTTCAGGTCCCGCGGGTAAAGAAAGTACCGACGTAAGCAGCTGGTGTGTCTCGTTTCTGGCCCGTGCCACAGTTTCAGTGTTTTCAAAGTTTGTTGCTTCACGCTGAACATAATCTTTCGGTTCCAGAACTGTTCCTCGACTGTGCTCTGAATGGATATTGTACAAGGAACACACTGTCAGGTTTTTTATTTGTTTTGCCCAAACCCGTCAGCAGCGAGTGATGCGCCTGTCCCACTCGCATCAGTCTACACGGAGGCCTCGGGGCTTTTAGTAGAAGCAGTGAAGGAATATGCAGCGTTGAGGGATTTGGTTCCATCTAGACCACCACTGACTGAAGACTCCTCCGCTCACTCTTCCCCTTTTTCAAGACTTCAGTAACGCCAGCCACCAAGTGCAAAACGCAGTTTAAGGAGCCTGTAGAGAACCTTTAGAGAACCTGTAGACCTTTAGAGGACCTGTAGGGAGCCTGTTGAGAACCTGTAGAGGGCCTGTAGAGAACCTTTAGAGAACCTGTAGACCTTTAGAGGACCTGTAGGGAGCCTGTTGAGAACCTGTAGAGGACCTGTAGAGAACATGTAGACCTTTAGAGGGCCTGTAGAGAACCTTTAGAGAACCTGTAAGGAGCCTGTGGAGAACCTGTAGAGGACCTATAGAGAACATGTAGACCTTTAGAGGGCCTGTAGGGAGCCTGTATGGGACCTGTAGAGAACATGTAGACCTTTAGAGGGCCTGTAGAGAACCTTTAGAGAACGTGTAGAGGACCTGTGGAGAACCTTTAGGAAGTGCTGAGCGATACGGATGAAATGTTGTATCACGATATCGATCATTTTATAGAGAAAACATACATATCACGATACAGCATATATTTTGGTAGTTCAATAAATACAATAAAAAGAGGCTATTTTGTATACTCCTGTGTGATTGTAAATACTTACAAATGAAAATTACAGAGTATTTTGACATTAAATCAAGAATTTGTGTGCAAAATAGACATAGTTTCAAGTAAAATTGTAACACATAGTTATGAATATTATTCAATTTCTGCTCAACACTGGCCCTTTAAGAGTGTCTATTTCTGTGTGTACAGCTGAGCCAGTCTCCTCAATGCTTTTTGCCATTTTTATTGCACCTTTTTCTGGCTCTGGCATCAGAAGATGACCTTTTCATGCGTGATCCCACCTGAACAGCTCCGATTGGGTGTTTTTCTACACCGAGGCTGGATTTGGTCTGCTGGAGATCACCAACATATTTAACAAAAGCATTAAAAATAGGGTGCAAATTAATATTTATAAGAACAATTCAGTCAGATTTGACACAACAATCATGTAAAATGCACTCATAGACACATTCAATCTGGAAGTGTTGGACATATTGTGGATGTTGGGTCAGAAACCTTTTTTTAAGTGTTGAAACATAATAAATAAAAGACAAGAACACGAGTTCAGTCAGAAGACGACCAGAGAAGGTTTCACATGACGTGCACAGGGTCTCTCTCTCCTCTTTGTTTGTCACCTTTTAGGGGAATTAGTCTTTAAGATTTATCTCAACTGTAACTTAACATCATCATTCTTTCCCGGTCGTCTTTAGTGTCCAGTTGCACCAGCTGTGCCCGATTAGCCGGCCTCTAGTCTGAAGGAAAGGCATCTGCTGAAAATCAATATGCATGTTGTTCAGCAGCGTGCTGTCTGGTCTGTTGTGAGAAGAAGTCGGTTAGATTTCATTATCGGCATCACCTGTGCTTTAAGAAAATAGTAAGTTTCCCAGAATGCACAGGGATGTTTTCAAATGGTTTGTTCTTTCCGAACTCTAAAAGATATTCAGTTTTAAAATCCTCACACGTATACGGAGCTGGAACCAGAGAAATGTTTGGCATTCTTTGGTTGATAAATGACTTAAAAATGAAATAAATAATAATTGGTTATTGAGACTGGGACTTCTGGGTTTAAGGCTCTGACCTCGTCTACATCCCACTGTCCACACAGCCTTAAAGCCACAAATATACTAGATATATATACTATATAGACCAACTCAAGACACGGCGTGCTAAAGACCAACTCAAGACACGGCGTGCTAAAGACCAACTCAAGACACGGGATGCTAAAGACCAACTCAAGACACGGGATGCTAAAGACCAACTCAAGACACAGCGTGCTAAAGACCAACTCAAGACACGGCGTGCTAAAGACCAACTCAAGACACAGCGTGCTAAAGACCAACTCAAGACACGGGATGCTAAAGACCAACTCAAGACACAGCGTGCTAAAGACCAACTCAAGACACAGCGTGCTAAAGACCAACTCAAGACACGGCGTGCTAAAGACCAACTCAAGACACGGCGTGCTAAAGACCAACTCAAGACGCGGCGTGCTAAAGACCAACTCAAGACACGGGATGCTAAAGACCAACTCAAGACACAGCGTGCTAAAGACCAACTCAAGACACAGCGTGCTAAAGACCAACTCAAGACACGGGATGCTAAAGACCAACTCAAGACACAGCGTGCTAAAGACCAACTCAAGACACAGCGTGCTAAAGACCAACTCAAGACACGGGATGCTAAAGACCAACTCAAGACACAGCGTGCTAAAGACCAACTCAAGACACGGGATGCTAAAGACCAACTCAAGACACAGCGTGCTAAAGACCAACTCAAGACACGGCGTGCTAAAGACCAACTCAAGACACGGCGTGCTAAAGACCAACTCAAGACACGGGATGCTAAAGACCAACTCAAGACACAGCGTGCTAAAGACCAACTCAAGACACGGCGTGCTAAAGACCAACTCAAGACGCGGCGTGCTAAAGACCAACTCAAGACACGGGATGCTAAAGACCAACTCAAGACGCGGCGTGCTAAAGACCAACTCAAGACACGGGATGCTAAAGACCGGGATGCTAAAGACCAACTCAAGACACAGGATGCTAAAGACCAACTCAAGACACGGGATGCTAAAGACCAACTCAAGACATGGCGTGCTAAAGACCAACTCAAGACACAGCGTGCTAAAGACCAACTCAAGACGCGGGATGCTAAAGATCAACTCAAGACGCGGCGTGCTAAAGACCAACTCAAGACGCGGCGTGCTAAAGACCAACTCAAGACACGGGATGCTAAAGACCAACTCAAGACACCAGGATGCTAAAGACCAACTCAAGACACAGCGTGCTAAAGACCAACTCAAGACACGGGATGCTAAAGACCAACTCAAGACGCGGGATGCTAAAGACCAACTCAAGACGCGGGATGCTAAAGACCAACTCAAGACACAGCGTGCTAAAGACCAACTCAAGACACAGCGTGCTAAAGACCAACTCAAGACGCGGGATGCTAAAGATCAACTCAAGACGCGGCGTGCTAAAGACCAACTCAAGACGCGGCGTGCTAAAGACCAACTCAAGACACGGCGTGCTAAAGACCAACTCAAGACACGGGATGCTAAAGATCAACTCAAGACACAGCGTGCTAAAGACCAACTCAAGACACAGGATGCTAAAGACCAACTCAAGACACGGCGTGCTAAAGACCGGGATGCTAAAGACCAACTCAAGACACGGCGTGCTAAAGACCAACTCAAGACACGGGATGCTAAAGACCAACTCAAGACACGGCGTGCTAAAGACCAACTCAAGACACGGCGTGCTAAAGACCAACTC
>NC_046975.1:23198537-23243537 GCF_009769545.1 Cyclopterus lumpus | reverse complement strand
ATTCCCCCCAAAATGCGTTCCCAAATGTATGCCCTCATAATTTATGCATGCAGCTGCAGGCGGGTGGAGTCCGCCTTCCTCTGCAATAAGAATCCGCCGCTTCCTTCGAGCAGAAACACGAGGAAGCGACCGCTCTCCGGTCTTTTGAGCTCGTTCTTTTAACACACCGCTGGATTCCTCAAGAATCTTTTGTGTTTTTAGGATGCGTTCTTTTTGTTCAAACCTCTTATTTTTCCCTTTGGGGGAACATGAGAGGGGGCTCTGAATAATTTAATTTGGCACTAGCTGTGCGCACAGCAGCGCTCTCCTCTTTAAGTGGGACACATTTTAATTTTCTGTGCACAAGAGTGCACAAAACCCCCCAAAAGACCAACAATGATAAGATTATGTTGTATAATTTAAACAATGAAACTTCTGAATATTCTGAGAGGTGCTTTTGAGTGACTCTGAAGTCCTGGTTAAGACGTGTTTATGGTTTATTGTTTATGGGCTTCAAAACTCTCCTTTTTTTATTTGTTCAAACTTTGTATTCTTCAAATAATTTTGTACGAAAAATACAAATATTTGTTTTATATTAATTCAATTTATAATAACTATTTTAATTTATTATAATTATTAATAACATTCATAATTATTAATTACATTTATAATACATTTATAACATTTATTTTATATTAAATTGTATAAACACACAAAACAATTTTCCTTCAGACCTCTGAACACAACAACAACAAATATTTAAACTGTACATTTATTTATATATATATATATATATATATATGCTCATTTTCACGACATGATGCAACAGACGGAAGTCTCGACAGTTATTAGGGATTTTATTGTCGATTTTGATTTTAACAGGATCAACGATCTCCCACCGCTGGTTTTTGAAGGTTTCATTAACTACGCGGCTCTTCAAATGAATAATTATAAGTATATAAATATATATTTATATATATCAGAGTGCTGCTGACCTTCTCTCTCTCTCATGTAGGAAACATCCACACGTTTCCATTCTGCTGCACTCGGTCTGCTCGCATTTACATTTCACCCATTAAGGTGTTTTTTGTACCTTTTTTAATGTGCATTATATTATATAATGCAAATTTTGTTTCTAATACTCATAAATCTCTTAAAATCTTAACACGTAACAAGAAGAACCTGGTGTCGCCAGGGAGATTTTCTTACGTTCTTATTATTTAATAAAATGTACAAGTTTTTACATTACAGAGGTCTTTATTAATCTTTATTATTAATATATATTCTATTGGTTCACCACTTTGGTCCAGAGTGAAATTGTACCGTATCTCCCCATTTAAGCAAAAACTTTATTATTTTTCGGATGATTTTTTGAATGAAGAAGAAAACTGAATGAAATATTTTGAGAAATGTTTCAGCTGTTTTTGCAAGAATCTACCAAAACAAACCACTAAAATGTGCGATCTGTTCTCCAGAATTTGCAGTCGTTGCCATGGTAACTGGTATAGATGGATGAAATTGTCTCAAAGCTAACCGCTACGTTCACCTGCCGCTAATTATGCGTAAGCATCTCCGATGTACCACGACGTGTGTAATCCTAAAGTGTGTTTCTCAGCTCGACATCAAAGCTCACTTTGAAGAGTGTGAATATTGTTCTGAAGGCTGCCCACCTGGCTTCAACACGCGGAGGACACACACACACACACACACACACACACACACACACACACACACACACACACACACACAGAGATGGTAACATCAATAAAAGCGGACAAACACACTGATTCAAAATGTACATGAAACATTCATGAAGACACACACACGCCTTTGGGAAATGTTTGATTCGTTAGGACAAGAAATGTGATTTATTGAGTGGCGTGTGTGTGTGTGTGTGTGTGTGTGTGTGTGAGAGAATTTTAAAAAGAAATCCTGTATTAATTCTTTTGACCTGTGATCTAGTCCGACTCACTGGTCAAAGTGTTGCTGCTCGGCACATTGTTACATGTTAGAGGATAAGATTTGAGGTTCACTTCTTTATTAAACGCTACTCATGTCGCAGAGAGAGGCAGAGAGAGAGAGAGGCAGAGAGAGAGAGAGGCAGAGAGAGAGAGAGAGAGAGAGAGGCAGAGAGAGAGAGAGGCAGAGAGAGAGAGAGGCAGAGAGAGAGAGAGGCAGAGAGAGAGAGAGGCAGAGAGAGAGGCAGAGAGAGAGAGAGGCAGAGAGAGAGAGAGAGAGAGAGAGGCAGAGAGAGAGAGGCAGAGAGAGAGAGAGAGGCAGAGAGAGAGAGAGAGAGAGAGAGAGGCAGAGAGAGAGGCAGAGAGAGAGAGAGGCAGAGAGAGAGAGAGGCAGAGAGAGAGGCAGAGAGAGAGAGAGGCAGAGAGAGAGAGAGGCAGAGAGAGAGAGAGAGAGAGAGAGGCAGAGAGAGACAGAGAGAGAGAGAGGCAGAGAGAGAGAGAGAGGCAGAGAGAGACAGAGAGAGAGAGAGGCAGAGAGAGAGGCAGAGAGGCAGAGAGAGAGAGAGAGGCAGAGAGAGACAGAGAGAGAGAGAGGCAGAGAGAGAGGCAGAGAGAGAGAGGCAGAGAGAGAGGCAGAGAGAGAGAGAGAGAGAGAGAGAGGCAGAGAGAGAGAGAGAGAGGCAGAGAGAGAGAGAGGCAGAGAGAGAGAGAGAGAGAGAGGCAGAGAGAGAGAGGCAGAGAGAGGCAGAGAGAGAGGCAGAGAGAGAGAGAGAGGCAGAGAGAGAGAGAGGCAGAGAGAGAGAGAGAGGCAGAGAGAGAGAGAGAGAGAGGCAGAGAGAGAGAGAGGTGGACGTTCGTTTCTTGAGGGGAGGTTTATATAAAATCCTCCACTGTGGGCCAGGTCCGCCTTGTCCCAGTCTCTCTGACCACACAGTCCGGACCTGTTGGTGCTCTTGACACACTTAAAATACACATTCTTCTTGTCCGCTCTGTAATGTTGATGCTTCCGGGCACGTCGTAGCAAGCAGGGGGCCGGTGAGTTCCCCCAGCACCGGGCTCAGGGAGATCTCGGGGAAAGGGTCTGCAGGGTCCGGCTCGACTTGTCCTCGGCTGTAGTCCATGAGGAGGCTCCTCTCCTTCCCGGTCAGCCTCTGTCCCCACAGCTCCAGGAGCCTCCTCGCCACCCGGACGGAATGCAGACCCAGCAGAGCGCCCAGGGCTGGGGGGTCGCTCAGCGTCGGCCCCACTGCATCCACTAGCTGCTGCAGGCACAGGGTCCGCGACCTCAGCAGCGCCCCCGTCAGTCCAGGGGTGACGCTGCTGCTGATGTCCAGCTTGGCCCTGTTAGACTGTGGGCATCTTTCACGAGTAAAAAGGGCCCACGACTTAAAAACACCCTGATAAAACGGAGGCAGCCCACTTAACTTTAAAATGCTAGAATCCATTAAAAACAGAGCAGTATCCAGCCCCAGGTTGTTAGCACGTCTGAGGATGCAGCTGGCCACATCTCGCCACACTAAAACCTCCGGACTAGTCAGGTATTTTTTAACAAACTGAATTCTAAAAGTGGCTGTCCGGCTGGCCAGGTGGACCAGGCCCTGTCCCCCCTCCTCTCTGGCTAAAAACAGCACCCCTTGTGGCACCCAGTGTAGACCCTCCCAAAAAAAATCCACCATTTTTTTTTGTATGTTGGCTAGAAAGCCCGAGGGAGGGTCTAGGCATGTGCCACAGCTGGGATGCGATAAGATTATTTAAAACCAGTGCTCTACCTTTAAAAGACATCTGAGGGAGCAGCCACTTCCACTTGGAAAGTTTTCCCTCGATCTTTTCTGTGACGCCCTCCCAATTCTTTTGGACCACGTTTTCCTGTCCCAGATATATCCCAAGATATTTAAAACCGTCCTTCCTCCACACTAGTTTCTGGGGAAGGACTGGGAGGCCGCCACACCATTCACCGACAGCGAGGGCCTCACTTTTCTTCCAGTTCACCCTCGCTGCCGATGTCCTGCTAAAACCCTCTACGATGTTGGTTAAAAGGTCTGCATCCCTCTGGTCCTTAATAAAAACAACAATATCGTCGGCATAAGCCGATAAAATCATTTTCTCACTAAAACCAGGCGGAGCCGGGTCACCGCGCTTCGGACAGGCTCTCGCGGTGTGCCCCTCCTCACCGCAACTAAAGCACTTCATCACCGACGATGTCGCATAAATCTCGTAGTCAAAATCATCTACTTTCACCCTGAAGCGGAGGTTGAGGTCCTCGTTCCGGTTGACTAGTATCTACGGTGGGACACTACGTGCTTCAGCAACTGATCCTTACACCCAGACAAGATCTTCCTGATATGGGAAACCACCTTCCCCTGCACGAGAAAGCGGCCGCGATCTTAATGCCGTGCTTCCTCGTGAGGTGGGACAACGTGTCTCCATTCACCGGCAGGAGGAAACAAACACCCAAAGAAAAACCCACAAACTACCCCAAAAATACACAACCAACAACCCAAACTACGGTGAAACCCAACCAATAAACCAAATGAAATTAATATACATAACTAAGGGAAAAAAACAATTCGGGAAAAAAGATCCGCTCACTCAGCAACTCGCTCACACACGCAAACTCCCAGCATGCACCGAGAGAGAGAGAGAGAGAGAGAGAGAGAGAGAGAGAGAGAGAGAGAGAGAGAGAGAGAGAGAGAGAGAGAGAGAGAGAGAGAGAGAGAGAGAGAGAGAGAGAGAGAGAGAGAGAGAGAGAGAGAGAGAGAGAGAGAGAGAGAGAGAGAGAGAGAGAGAGAGAGAGAGAGAGAGAGAGAGAGAGAGAGAGAGAGAGAGAGAGAGAGAGAGAGAGAGAGAGAGAGAGAGAGAGAGAGAGTGACTGACTGACTGACTGACTGACTGACTGACTGACTGACTGACTGACTGACTGACTGACTGACTGACTGACTGACTGACTGACTGACTGACTGACTGACTGACTGACTGACTGACTGACTGACTGGAAGGAACGGAGGACTTTCACCCAGGAGACCGATGTTTGTGTCAAACTAAAAGTTGACTTATTTGTCACGGAAGTCCGTCTCTTTGTTGATTCAAGTTCACTTTTGGGAAAGACACTATTGCATGTAACAAGTGCATTAAGTCCAAAACTAACGTTGACTTCTATACAACCAGAGGAGTCGCCCCCTGGTGGTCAGTAGAGAGAATGCAGCTTTAACACATGAAGCATAGACTTCTATACAACCAGAGGAGTCGCCCCCTGGTGGTCAGTAGAGAGAATGCAGCTTTAACACATGAAGCATAGACTTCTATACAACCAGAGGAGTCGCCCCCTGGTGGGCAGGAGAGAGAATGCAGCTTTAACACATGAAGCATAGCCTTCTATACAACCAGAGGAGTCGCCCCCTGGTGGTCAGTAGAGAGAATGCAGCTTTAACACATGGAGCATAGACTTCTATACAACCAGAGGAGTCACCCCCTGGTGGTCAGGAGAGAGAATGCAGCTTTAACACATGAATCATAGACTTCTATACAACCAGGAGTCACCCCCTGCATGTTTACAGGAAAGGTTTCAAAAAGGAAAACCGGTTGTTGTTGCTGAGTCTTCAAAAGCTATAAAAACCTGCACTTTCTTTCGCGCTGTTGTGGCGTCTGTTTATCCAGACGCTCTAAAGAGGCCAGGAGTCATGCGCTGAGCCCCGCACTGTTTATTTTTCATTAACGTCTGACCCGTGCATAGATGGGCGCCAACATGTGGTTATCTTTTTTGCGTATTTTCATCCATATAAGACGAGGTGATTTTGAGGGGGAGGAGTCAGGGTGTTGGAGTTGTAGATAAAGTGTTTTTAATGCGTCTGTGAGAGCAACGCAGGAATGTTAGTGTGCAACCAAAGCCAGTGTTAGAACGCCTCCCCGTGAGCTGTTACCAGACTGAGATAACCAGCACAGACTGGGGCTTCTTACTGGGAGAAGGACACAACCAGACACTTCAAAAAGCACCTGGATTTCCTTTTAAGCATCTTTAACGGTTCGTTACAGTAAATGTTTTACATCGCTTTTACCATGTTTCTTTTTATTACACACTTTCTAGAGATGGAGCACTGAGGTTGTTATGGAAACAAGATCTGTGTTGTCCCTGAGGAGACCATTATGGGTTTTTATCTATGACAGTAGCCATTAACCTATGTTTAATTATCACATTAGAGAAGCTGTATGGAAACGGAAAGAAATCCATAAAACTTTCTCAGTGGCACAAAAACGATTTTACGCTCGCTCGAGGTGTTTTTGTTGTTGTGGCTTTTATTGAAAGATTATTGATGCTCTAAACAAGATATGATATGGAATTGTTTCATGCTGTCCAGACGAATGAATCCAGAGACTTGAACAATTCAAATTCCTGAAGACGTCTTGTTTTGTTTCTGGTCGGCCATTTCTCCTTCTTCTTCTTCTTCTTCTTCTTCTTCTTCTTCTTCTTCTTCTTCTTCTTCTTCTTCTTCTTCTTCTTCTTCTTCTTCTTCTTCTTCTTCTTCTTCTTCTTCTTCTTCTTCTTCTTCTTCTTCTTCTTCTTCTTCTTCTTCTTCTTCTTCTTCTTCTTCTTCTTCTTCTTCTTCTACTGTTTACTGGGGGTAACTTGTGACTATACTATACTATATTATCCTTAAAGCGATACCGCCAACTTCTGACTAAACTATGCTTTACATAAATAGATAGATATATACTTTATTCATCCCCAAGGGGAAATTTCTTAATAAATATATATACACATATATTTATTTTATATATTTATATATAAATATAAAATGAATATATATATATATCAATATATATTTATTTTATATTTATACATATAAATATTTTATATATATATAAATATAAATTTGACGAAGAAAACTAAATAAAGATCTCTTATCTGCAATGTTTCTTGACTACCTCAATGTTCATCATGGTTCCTCTGCATCTTTTAGTA
Organism: Cyclopterus lumpus; assembly: GCF_009769545.1. NCBI lineage: Eukaryota > Metazoa > Chordata > Actinopteri > Perciformes > Cyclopteridae > Cyclopterus > Cyclopterus lumpus. Next base: position 23,236,643 of record NC_046975.1, on the reverse strand, counting down.
CCTTTTAAATGATCTTTTTACCTGAGAGCCATCGTCAAGTTTCCTTTTACCCTGAAACAAATGGAAGAGATGCTTCTCCAATAATGTATTAAACCGGTTCAATGTGAACACGCCCAGTAGCTGATCCGGCTTCTCAGAGTGTGAACGCAGAGGTAGACGTTGAATTGTAGCAGCTTTCTGTTTTATTGATTTATTGATTTATTTGCTGCCGATGAGACGGAATTTGTTTTGAGAGCAAGAAACGAAATAAAGAACAGACATTAATGAGTAAGTGAATGTAATATAGTGATGCTACAAGTACGCAACTAATTAATTATTTTACTTTTTATAATCTCATAACATGTGGCTGAGAGATAATAACTTATATACATTTAAATACACACATATGGAAACTAAAGTAAAGACTCATTACTCTTTAATTATCACTTTCACCCGCTCTGACTTTTTTGTGTTATTTGTATTGTGTTGAAAAATGAAAAGATGGATTAGAGGCCTCAGTGATGGATTAACAGTCTGGAGATAAACATATAAATCGTCAGCGAGCTCAGCGGAGGGAACGAGACGTGATACAATCGCTGTGGGAGCCACCGCAGAGTAAACACACACTGGAGAGTGTGTGTGTGTGTGTGTGTGTGTGTGTGTGTGTGAGAGTGTGGTTCCTACACACAAGCATTGGGAGTTCTAAGTTTGCTTGTGCAAGAAGGTCAAACTGACCAATTTTAAAGAGTTTAACAGGTTCCGCCTGGCCTCAGTCCCAGGGCGTTAAATACCGGCACACGAGGCCCCTTCAGGGTCCAACTGACGACAACGTAAACACGTCCGCGTCGTCGCTGGACACTCAGACTGACTGAAGGGCGATGGTTCTAACACTCAACAGGAGGTGATGTTAACGGACGCAAAGGCCTCCAGCTGGGTTCATAAAGAACGTTTGCCAAAAAGCTCCTGGGTTTTTCTGGAGATGCTGGCTGGAGGCGTGCCGCGGTGGCTCGGGGCCGCCACCACCTGGCTCTCATCCCCCCCCCCCCCCCGCCCCATATTCAGATTTAGCTTGTCTGCTTTTCTGTGTGTTTTTCTTCCAGAAATGTGCAAATGAAGCTGTCTGACATAAACCAGAGATCAGAACATGCAATTCGTAGATGTATATTCATATGCAACACACGTTATCATGAACCAGGAGGTGTGAAAACCACAACATCCCTTTAAAACCCAAACCAATCTTTTCCTGAACCTAACAAAGTAGTTTTGTGAAGATGGAAGTTAACTTTAAGGGAAGATTGACACGTGAGGAGTAACCTTTTGTAAAGATAACATACGAACGTTTGCTGAATTGAAAAGGATTAAGACGCCGATGGAGGGTTTTCTCCATCTGGGGCTTATGAGATGAATCAGAGAATATGGGGATCAAAAGGAGGCGCACACATCCACAGATTCCCTGCAGTTGCCGGGGTAACAATACTCACAAAGTACCTGTGCAGGTACTTCTCACGAGAGAGAAAAAAACCTCTGCCTGGAAGGGTCATCCCACTTGTCTGGATGCACCGGCCGGGCTTCCGCTCCATCTGGAGCGGAAGCCGTCGAGAAGTCTTTGGTCTGGAAGTGAGTGAAATGACCCGGGAGTCTCCAAGTGGACGACGTGATTAGAGCTCATCGAATTCTCTAAAAGCTGAGGAGAAAAAACACCCTTTAACAAAAAGGAAAGCAGATAATGCCGACCCACAATTCCTTGCGGCGGCAACATTCGGCCGTCCAATGAAAACGCAAAGCGTAGTTTGGCCGCGGACGAGCGGATTTTCTGAGGTCGTCTTCTCCTGCATCCTTCTGGATCGTCCTTCTTGGACCACTTGTCCTCCTTCCCATCCGGGTCGAGGACAAGTGGTCCGGAGGTGACCTTTTGACCCTCGGCCCTCGGCTCTGCAGAGCAGGGAGGCAGACGGAGCTGGCACTTGAACATCAGACCGTGAGCGCCGCTCTGCCAGCTGGCCGAGTGTTTACCTTTTGGTTGGGAGGTTGGTGAGAACTCGTCAGTTTATCCTGGCAGGCTGAGGGGGCACCGACCAGACCTCAGGACCCCCTGGAGAACACACACATGACTAAAATAATAAGAAGGCTCTCCTTAAGTGCACCGAGCTTGAAGTCAGGAGAACATAAATTCCAAGATTGAGTCGCATTGGCAACCTTTTCGATGTCGCCTGCAGACTTACAATGTTTATTTGTCAAATATACAACTAAAGTAATATCTAATATCTAACCGGGAGCCTCTAATATTGTAGACTTCAGGTCTAAGGATGCGCTTAAGATGTACTTTAAAATCTCTCGGAAGCGGCACACGAGACGTACTTTTAGCCGAAAAGCTGTTTAAAAGATGCGATCGCATCCCTTCCTGAAGCTTTGTGATCCAGCCTTAAACTGCACCGGCTTCTGAGAGACTTTATCAAATAAATCCATAACTACAAGTCAAACACTGAATGTTTGACTTATTTTTACAGATTTATAATCCAATTCTTTCGTATTTGGGCGCCATGCATCTATAATGTTAATGCTATCGGCAGCAGAGTGGGTCGTTGGGCCAGATTAGCACGGTATTTGGACTTTCCCGGTCCCAAGAGGACGAATCCTCCGCCGTGAGGCCGACATTCGTGGTCTTGCTTTGACATTTGGTTCACACACTCATGTTCCCTTGAGGATTAAAAAAAAAAAAAACACTGTTTAACACAATATAACAATTAATATTTCATTCATGAATATAAGTTGGGCAGGACATAACGGCGGAACAATCCCTGTTGGTACTTCACAGAGTTCTTGTTCCTGGAACGCTGAACCAACAGAGAGACGTTCCTCTGATCATCTAGATGAATGTTTCCTGTGAGTCTGGGATTCATCCAGAGGACATAAAGGCCGGTCTCAGACCTCGTCCCCCCCCCACTTGAGGCCCCCGTCTGGGAGCTGGTTTAAGGAGACGTGGTTCCCATCGCACGCCGGTTCCCTGGGAGCTCTTCCTGTCATCATACTTTAACTATCGGGTGGCTTAGTCCTCTGATTTATTAGTGGGATATCTGGGAGCTGAGGGCCGGCGTTGTTATTAAGAATAAGAATAATGTTAAATACAAGTGATCAGTTTTTGGTTTTAAATTAAAAAAATCAGCAGGAGGAAACTTCCTTTTGTTGTTTTGATCCCGTGGAGCTATTTCCTTTCTAAAATTAGACTTTATTATCCTCTCGGTGATAATACCCCTCCCTTAGGATTTATTACTGTTTAGTTATTATGCATTTGATAAGAAGCACTTCTTGTTTTCAAAGCAGGCTAAACAGTTTCTAGAGAAACAAATAAAAGACAAAGAGCTCCATTAATTTCAGACATCTGTTATAAATTACATGTTTATATTAAAAGTGCAGTAAAATGATGCCCATGTCTCTAATGCATTATAAATATATACAAACAACATGTATATTTAGGTAGAAACACTCGTAAATGTTCATAATGCTCCACAACGACACATTTAAAAGCATTTTTATAAGGTCATAAAACTTTATGGAAAAAAAATGCCAAATTAATATCTAGTTTATAACGTATCACAACTATGGGAATTAGAATTCACTTTAAACATTGCACAAAACAGAAGAAAACTGTAATTTAGTGATCAGAAAATATAAATGATGAATTTTTATGATAATTATATTCTAAAACATACAGATATGTGTGTGTGCTTTTGACTGTGATTATACAGTGAAGACTACAACAACATATAAGTGTTTATAATGCATTAAAAACACGGTGGTTACTTATTCAGTAACTTATGTCATTTGGCCCCCTGAACATGTCGTTCATCCACTCGTCATTTGGCCCCTGAACATGTTGTTCATCCACTCGTCATTTGGCCCCCTGAACATGTTGTTCATCAACTCGTCATTTGGCCCCTGAACATGTCGTTCATCCACTCGTCATTTGGCCCCTGAACATGTCGTTCATCCACTCGTCATTTGGCCCCTGAACATGTCGTTCATCCACTCGTCATTTGGCCCCTGAACATGTCGTTCATCCACTCGTCATTTGGCCCCTGAACATGTCGTTCATCCACTCGTCATTTGGTCCCTGAACATGTCGTTCATCCACTCGTCATTTGGCCCCTGAACATGTTGTTCATCCACTCGTCATTTGGCCCCCTGAACATGTTGTTCATCCACTCGTCATTTGGCCCCTGAACATGTCGTTCATCCACTCGTCATTTGGCCCCTGAACATGTCGTTCATCCACTCGTCATTTGGCCCCTGAACATGTCGTTCATCCACTCGTCATTTGGCCCCCTGAACATGTCGTTCATCCACTCGTCATTTGGCCCCTGAACATGTCGTTCATCCACTCGTCATTTGGCCCCTGAACATGTCGTTCATCCACTCGTCATTTGGCCCCTGAACATGTCGTTCATCCACTCGTCATTTGGCCCCTGAACATGTCGTTCATCCACTCGTCATTTGGCCCCCTGAACATGTCGTTCATCCACTCGTCATTTGGCCCCCTGAACATGTCATTCATCCACTCGTCATTTGGCCCCCTGAACATGTCATTCATCCACTCGTCATTTGACCCCCTGAACATGTCGTTCATCCACTCGTCATTTGGCCCCCTGAACATGTTGTTCATCCACTTGTCATTTGGCCCCTGAACATGTCATTCATCCACTCGTCATTTGGCCCCCTGAACATGTCGTTCATCCACTCGTCATTTGACCCCCTGAACATGTCGTTCATCCACTCGTCATTTGGCCCATGAACATGTCGTTCATCCACTCGTCATTTGACCCCCTGAACATGTCGTTCATCCACTCGTCATTTAGAACGACCTTCATGGAGAATTTTAACTCTGCATGTAAAACACAGTGTCCCATTCCATGTATTGTACACGGAGGTTTCCAAGCCCCCCCCCCCCCTCCCCCCAAGGAGAAACAAGCTTGCGACAGATGTCATTTCCCACCCAGTGACTCTAACAACATCTGCCAGCTGTCTGCTCGGCTCCCAGCACATAAAAGTGGATTTGTGTTTTATTGGTGCAGAAGAACCAGTGAGCTTATCTGTGAGGTTCCCATGTGACACGGAACTAAAACATACCGACGGTCTCACCGTGGCTCCGCTGCCACGCTCTCTATTTACAGTTTGATTTCTTCTTAATTAAGTATCTAATTTCTTTTTTAAAATTATTATGCATTATACTTTTTTTTTATACATCATGAAAAACTGTTTCAGTGCTCGTTCACATTTGGGAATCTGGAACTGCTTCCCACAAACTCCACTAATTATGTCACATGCATAAGAACACGCCGCTCGTATGCACCAGAAGGTGTTTTTCTTTCTTTTTCTGCCAATCAGAGCTGACTGGGCTGTTTCGGGGGGAGGGGGCGGGGCTTAAAGAAAAAGTGTTTCAGACAGGTATATTCAGACAGATCATACAAGACCAAATAATGTCAATTTAAAAATAAGAGTATAAACCCTTAAAATGAACGTGAGATGTCTCCTTTAGCTTTAATTTAAATCTTTGCCCATCTATTGCATAGATTAAGTTATTTAGGGGGAACATTCTGTTGCTGGACGTAATCAGGTTACTTCTAGTGACGTTGAGCCGGGTAAATATATTAGTTTTTTTATTTAAATAAAATGTGCATTGGCTTTCCACACGAGAACCGATGTTTTCTAAAAGATGAATTGTCCATGTGTCCGAACCCTCTCTTGGCCTCCTCTTCCTCTTCTTCCTCCTCTTCTTCATCTTCCTCCTCTTCCTCTTCTTCATCTTCCTCCTCCATGTTGTTGTAAATTCTTGAAAAAGTATGTAATTGACTGAGTTAAAATAGACAAAAAGCCGGTTTATTGTGTCTGTGAGGAAGAGATGCATCGGCACATTGAACCACAGCCAACATCCTGGAATGTGTTGAGCATAACAGTGTGAGCTATTTACTTTAAGGGGGGGGGGGGGGGTCTGCACACGAGTGTTTAGTTGGCGGCTCGGTGTCTCCTTACCGACCCCGCTGCACCGAGTCCCGCCTGCCAAACGCACTTGTGATCGGCTCGTGTAATGGATCCTATTTTTAGCCGTGTGGACCGGAGTGCCCGGAAGACTCGACATGTGAACTCGCTCTTTTTTTCGTGGAAGGAGACAAAAAGAAGTGATGTAATATTATTCATGCGTTCTCAGTACGGGACGTTGTAGTTGCTAATGGTTTAGTCTCATTGTTCAGACGGTGGAAACCTCTCTGTGTCTGGCTTAAATCCATATTTTATTTTACCTGCAGATTACCATTATTGACATTTATAAATCTATATTATATGAATATAAAGTAGTGAAATGAGAAGGCTTGGCTCTTTACTGAATGGTTTCAAAATACAGTTCAGTTGTTTCTTGCGGCGTGATGGTGAAGATCCACGAAATCAGGCCCAAAAAAAACCCTGAAAAGACGGACAAACGTTGTCATTTTACAGCCAAACGAGGTGAAAAATAGACATTTATGTCGCCGCACAGGCAGAACCAAAACTATGACTGGAGTGAAGAGGAAGAAATGTATAAAAAAAAGAAAAGGTCACTGGTTGATGTTAAATCACGTCCTCCAAAGTGTGTCATGGGAAAACTTCCCTCTGGAAATATATATTTATATATTTATATATCCCGTCTCTGTTGCAGGTGACCGACTTCTGCATTAGACGACCAACAACGCCCACGCGGTGTAAACGTGCCCAACACATTAAACCAGCAGCTCGTTGCGCGTGTGTTTTATGATTCAGAGTTATGAATGAAGCGCTTTGCCGGTCGCGTTTAAGCATCGGCGCCGCTGGCAGGAGGTCAAGGGTCGTCCCTCGGTCGATGATCAACCCGCCGCATGAACATTACGACCGTCAGAACGAGTTCCTTCTTTCTAATTAAAAGCTCTGCAGGTGAAATGTGAGGAGAGCCCTCGTCTCTCTCTTTTTAAAAAACAGAGTTTTTATTGTTCCAAGTTTCCGTCTCTCAGCAGAATAAAAAGGATTTAATCTAGCAGGTACTTTGTAGATTGTAGAAGTTTTATAATATTATTTATAATACCGGGCTCGCTGAGGACTACTGGTATTATGGAGCCGCAATAAAGAAGGCACACACATACACACACACACGCACACACACACACACACACACACACACACACCCTTTCATGAATGCTCGTGAGTTCTTTGAAGCTTCTTTAACGCGTGATGAGCCGCTGACGTTTTTATTCAAAAGGCCTCTAAAAAACGTCCAATAAGAATCAGATTGATGATTTAAAATCCGAAAGGTTAAAACTAAAAAGGGGAAACTTCCTTTAAATAAATATTTTTAAAAAGCCGTCGATTAGCGCGAAGATGAAAACGGTGCCGTTAACCATTTTGTTCATTTATAAATAATTCAGGATTCATTTCTTTTCTCAGCTTTAACAACGAACGCTGCTTATTAATTTGACTATTTAAGTATTTCAAGTAATTAAAATATATGGTATACCGTAATTCTTGTATTTATTGTACTGTTATGTGGCAATTTTAATTTTGCATTAATTGAAAAAAACAAACGACTTTTCCAAACCGTTCCTAAAAAATAAAATCGAAATAAAATCGTTTTTTTTAACAACATTTGTTTTAATTCCCGGTGTTATCCTCGTGTGTGTGTGTAACCCTTTTACTAACACACAAACAGGAGGGGCTGTAACATACAGGGGGGAAGAGGTGCATGATGGGTCCTTAATACCCGGGACCTTCACCCAGGAGACCGTCCTTCATGTCACCTGTGAAACCAGAAGTCGACGTTGACCTATTACATTCTTTTCATAAACATAACCAAGTATTTTTGTTTGAAGAAACACAAACCAATAAGATAAATCATGAACATAATTAATTCAAAGTTCGTCTATTCTAGTGGACGGAACATCTCGGAGGGAATTTCTTCTAATTTGGCACAAACCTCGAGGATGAACTGATAAGAATTTAAACTTTTAACAACAACAACAAATTAAAGCATGTAAAAACTTTTCTTTCAAAATCACATGAAAAATTCAGGAGACCAGCGTTTGACCCTGGAGAACACCGTCAGTTGGTTTTGCATTAAAAAGATAAGACGCTGATTACGAGTCTCTAGAGAGCCTTGTTTACCTTCTTCTGAATAAACCCTGGTAGTAAAAACACGGGGAGGAGAAAAGATGGCCGTCAAAAGTCTTCATGCACCTTGACGCCAGACGTCCTGGTTATAAGAGGCCATTGTTTTGGGGAGAGCAGCTCTGGGCTTTGGACTTTGCCACGGGCGACCGGCACTAGAGGAAGCCGCCGGTTGGCCGAGGAGTGTCGGGTCGTAAAAATATATATCGCGACACAGTCAATAGATTCACTGTGTCGCCTCTTCTCTCTCCGTCAGAGTTTAAAAACAAAAAAACATGTTTCCTTGCTCTCAAAACTCAAAGGATACAATTGTCGGCGGCTGATCTTTGACTTCCGGGTCGGATGAAAGGATCAAATGAACGCTCGATGCTCGCCTCCTTCCAGGTAAATGAATACAAGATGTTCAGGAGTACAAGACGTTTAAATGACCTTACTCATCTTTTTTTTCTTTAGATATTAAAGCGTAGAATCAGCCCTCAGGGGGAAGCTCATGTTCATATCTCGTTGTGACCAATTACACGAAGCTTAAAGCCTCGAAAGAGTCATTTCTTTTGAGCGTCAACAATGTGACGGATGCTTCTGGCTATCGAGGCCCACAAGTTGAATTTACGTCAGTGGATCTCTACTCGGAACACGTTTTTATGACGTTTTACTCCCGTTTTTATTTATCTTACTCGACATTTTGATTTAAAACCTGCCGCTCAGCAATGTTTCCCTCGGTTGGAAGACGTCATACCTGAAAACTAATCCTGGAACAACCCGGACGAGAGTCTGATGTGTTCGGAGACTTGTTGTTCCAGCGATCGGGAGATTGATGCCGTTTTCTTTTCTGCTCGTTAGAGCATTTATTATTACGGGAATACCAGCGAGTCTGAGGTTACTGGACTTATTAAACATGTGTGTGTGTGTGTGAGTGTGTGTTTTCAGTGGCAGAGGTTATAGAGTTATGAGTCACTCTCTCTCTCTACAGGTGCTCTTTAGACAGGCCAGAGAGTTTTTATGGCTTCTATTGAAAACTGAGTCACCCTGAGAGCCTGTGGACAGACAGACACACACACACACACACACACACACACTTGAAAGGTCATTTCTTTACGACTACTCGCTGCACAGGGACCCCTCCTGATTGCTCGTGTTATTGAGTGTGCCGACATTCACTTCAAGCCAATATCCGAACAAGATTCCAGCTGATGCTTTTATTTCCTCCTCTCAGACATCTGCTTCTGCTTCGTGCGGCGACATCATGAAACGTAATAACTTCCATCTCCGGGCTGCAGATCACCAGTTAATCCGCTGATTTTATCAATCGGTTCATCGGCAATTTGTTTCAGAGTCTTGAAATCTCTGTTTGACCAACAATGAAAAAAAAACCAACGATCTTCAGTTTGAAATGATACATGCCAAATAAAACACAATTATTATCATTATTTTTTGATAATGTGATGCCGATTAGAATTATTGATTATCAAAATGGAGACGATTACTTTTCTCTCCAGCGTTTAATTGACTAATAGTTAAGTGACTCATGAGTATTTTCAATACAAAGACTTTTAATGTACTTTTTTTTTTTTTTAGAATGAATATACATAAATCAGGTGTGGGCTCTCATTTTGAGGTAAAAAACAACAACTCCTCGGTCTGTTTTCAATTTATTTTTTGGGACTCAGGTTTTTATTTTTATCCAAATTCATGCAAGTTTAATTTACTGGGAGTGCTTTTGGCCTCCCCCAACAGAACGAAAGCTTTTCTTAAAGATCTTAAACTTGGTGTCGAACTCCGACATTAAGACTCCACAAAACCTGCTTTAATTTAGACTCGACCAGAGACACCTAAAGACACATAAAAAAGGTATTAATTACAAATACACCTCGTAAAAGAGCGTCGTGACGGTGGGTAAATATGCAGCGGGCGCTGGTAGTTGTCAAGTTTTGGTTTGGTAAATGTGGTGCAGGGGGTCTAGGACTGGACGAGTTAGACCCCGCAGAGCTACTTCCTGGCTCCACCGTTGACTCGCCGCATTTGTCTTACATTTGTTACTCGGAGCGACCTCGTATTTATGGACTCGTTGGGACTTTTTTGCAAAAGGAGTGTCAGGCGGTGTCGCTGCGTCAGCAGATATCTCGGGCGAGGGAACCCGCTGAGTCAAATATTGCTTTAAAAATCACTGGAGAGAAATCCATTCAAGTCAAGAAGCAAAACAGAAGAGCGGGAGGGGAGTTCTTATGTTTCCCTTCCTCTCTTTTGTGCCGCGTTTCTTTTTATAGGGTTTCTTTTAAAGGCCTTGAGACCGAGACCAGACTGACATTTAGCGGGACAAGTGCTCCTGAAATACCAGCCGCTGTCGGCTGCTATTAGGTACCGATAACGCGATGAGACTCGGCGGTCAAATAACTGTGGGCAGGGTCCACAAATATTCTTTTATTTCTGTCCTTTCATATCATTCTTCATACTCCCCCAGTCCCTCTTTTATTTTGGTCCCTCCCGCCACCCTTATAAAACCACACATGAATGATTCAAGGCCTCATCCCCAATCCTGGATCGATACCCTTAATGAACCCCGGAGCAGCAGTCTGCGGGTGGAGTATGCAAATGAAAACGATCCAAAATGCCTCGCTGGAGTTCACCCCTGTAGAGTAAATGGACCGTCTCGGCCGCGCAGTGCACTCCGCATGTGTACACAGAGACCGCGGGAAGTTTATCGTTATCAATTAAGCAAATAGGGCGCAGCTCTCTCCGACTGCCGAGTCCTCTCCCGTGTGGAGAAGCTTGACAGAAACACAGGAATACAGTAAATAAAGTGGAGGCATCCATCTCGCCTTTGAGAGAGAAGAGCCCCTAGACCGCCATCAAACTAAAATTAGCATTTAAATTAAATTGGAAAATGAATCAAGGAGGTAGAGAAGTGTGTGTGTGTGTCACAAAAGTGTGTGTCCTCTTTGGTGGGTGCAGGAGAAGGCTGCCAGACTGAGGTGGGGCTGTGAAGAGTGTCTAAAGGGTCTTTTCTAAAAACACATCAATGGTCATTGGAGGGACGTGAAACAGAAGGGAGGAATTCAAGGCAGGACGGCAGCTGGCGTGAGGATAGAAGCTGGCAAGGACACACTTTATCCCCCTTCCCTTGGTCGAGGGGACACGGTGCAGTAAAGATTTTAATCAGAGGGTCCTAAACTAGGAACAAGCATTCATCCCCCAACACAGAACTGTAATTAGCAAAGTCTGTCAAGCGTGAAGAAGCAAGAGAATCAATTCAAGGTTTTTAGATCCTTCCCGGTGCTCCTACTTTAACACGGTGACACCCCTAAATCTAACACTGTCCACCAATAAAGATGGTGAAATGTCAGCCCTGGTGCTCCTGTGCCCCCCTTCCCTCCAGTGGGCCCAGCAATACGTCCTGGGTCTCCAAGAGAGTGGCGTCAGGGTTGGCAGAGCTCTGCTCCTGGAGGAGGAGATGCTGTTGGGAACTGAGCCTTCTGGGTCTGTTCACGGTGGACTGGACTCTGCAGGATCTGGGTCTGTCCATGGACCCGGTGGCTCCGTTGACGAGCATTGAGAGTAACTCTATAAAACCAGACCGTCTTCTCTCTGATGGTCTAGTTTACTGATGTTGTTTATTTAAAATGATTGAGACATTGTTCTCATTTGCCTTATTAAACCAGTAGAAACTGTTGTTTGAGGAGCTCAGCTGTGTTTTCTCAGCCAGTGGGGCCTCCAGAGGTTCCCAGTCTGGGGAGGGACCTCACTGGCAGGTCCTGGTTGAGTTCATTGGTCCTGGATCGGGGCCCGGCTCAGGTCGCCTCCCTCTAACTAGTGTGTTCTGCAATGAGGCTCAATGGGCCTCTCAGTGAGGCCACCGGCAACAGATGGTGTGGGGGACAGAACCACACAGCTGGATCATTACCAAACACATTCTTCTGGCTAATATTCATAGTATCAACATCTTTTATGTGGTTAATTTCTTACAAATGCTTTTACATTTTTGAAAATGGAAACAGAGCAGAAAACAGCCTCTTGTTGTCTCATGCCGCCAAAAATACAAAATCCTACAACCTTCATTCTGTGCCAAAATGCACCGATTTCATCATGACTCAAGTCTGAGATTCCAAAATATTGTGAGCATCTGTGATGTATTTGTATCTTCGGACGTTGTTGAATTAGCGATGCCGAGTCAACACTAGAGGTATTTACGCATCTCTTTTTTTACCTTCAGTCCATGGTAACATACAAAATAACCACGCAAATATAATTATCTGTAACAGTTGTGTTACACATCAGAGGAATATAAAATGACTGTAGGATCGGTTTCTAAGGGGAGGTGCTTTAGGCAGTGTTGTATTGTGTGTCATCTTAAGGATCCGGCTCTGCCGTGTGTTTGCCCAGCGGGCAACGTTGAAAGATTCATGAGACAGAGTGCAGAGACAAAAAGAAGAAAAAAAGAAGGCATTGCCGCGGCCTAAATGTCCGTCGACTCATCTCATTAACGCAGTTTGACAACGTGAAAGTACCAGAGCTGTGGCACGGGGCCCCCTGCTGGTGTGAGGAAGGATACGGTCGGGTCACTAAGCCGGCGTGAGGAAGGATACGGTCGGGTCACTAAGCCGGCGTGAGGAAGGATACGGTGGGGTCACCGGGCCGATGTGAGGAAGGATACGGTCGGGTCACTAAGCCGGCGTGAGGAAGGATACGGTGGGGTCACCGTGCCGGCGTGAGGAAGGATACGGTCGGGTCACTAAGCCGGCGTGAGGAAGGATACGGTCGGGTCACTAAGCCGGCGTGAGGAAGGATACGGTGGGGTCACCGTGCCGGCGTGAGGAAGGATACGGTCGGGTCACTAAGCCGGCGTGAGGAAGGATACGGTCGGGTCACTAAGCCGGCGTGAGGAAGGATACGGTGGGGTCACCGTGCCGGCGTGAGGAAGGATACGGTCGGGTCACTAAGCCGGCGTGAGGAAGGATACGGTCGGGTCACTAAGCCGGCGTGAGGAAGGATACGGTGGGGTCACCGTGCCGGCGTGAGGAAGGATACGGTCGGGTCACTAAGCCGGCGTGAGGAAGGATACGGTCGGGTCACTAAGCCGGCGTGAGGAAGGATACGGTCGGGTCACTAAGCCGGCGTGAGGAAGGATACGGTGGGGTCACCGTGCCGATGTGAGGAAGGATATGGTCGGGTCACCAGGCCGATGTGAGGAAGGATACGGTGAGCTACCCACAATGCATCTCAAAAGGCAACAGTCCACTCAGAGACCCAGGTGTCTCATGTTAGCAGCAGCTAAAGAAGGGTTAAAGTGGAGATGAGGAGCGGCTCCAGAGGTCTGGTCGACTCACTTCTTTGCCAAAATGAAAGTCCTTCATTACTAATTAGATTAAAAAAAGATCTTAATTGATAATTAACATTAGGTTAATTAAGACCCAACTGGAATCAAATTGACGTTGCGTTGCTGGAGCTTGAACTGAGTGGGTGAGTTTCACTTCCTGGATAATTAAGTGGCATTAGACTGAAGGCCGAAGAGTGACCTTCAGAGTGACCTTCAGAGCTTCGGATCCACCGAGTATTGATCAAAGATGTCTTCTCTTATTTGTATTATCTTCAGAGTAAAATTGAAAGGTAATGTACTGTGTTATCATCTTCACATCCCAACAACCAAAAGGATTTAACTGTATTCTTCGTTAAGAGAAACTGCTGAATCAATAATTAGATGACCATCGGCCTTCAAAACTCCTCAGTAAACACCTGAAATTATCTGATTTTACCAATTCACTTGTTAAGAAAAGAAGTGAGGCATTAAGTATACACATATGTTTAATATGCAAACATTTTGGCGTTAAACATTTTAATATTATGAAGCCGGGCAGGATTTTAATAAACAAGCTGTTATCTCATTAAGGCCCTTTGAGAGATGTCAAAGATGATCTAAACAGTCAAAACCCAAATATGGACGTGTTTCATAACATACTCAAGCTGCTCTTTAAGAGATTGTTCTCGGCACAATGTTTTGCCAATAATGTGATGGCAGCTTTCCTCTGCTTGTGGTCCTCAGAGTGAGAACACTCTGTGACTTGCAGCTCCTGTTGGTTAATGTGTTCTGATGTGATTGGATCATAAGTCTCTCCGGAAAAAAAAGACCTGCAATTATTTTCTTCTCATTCAGTCCACATCCCGCACATTTTGCAATCTGAGAGATTCGCGAGACGAGTATTTTTAAAGTCGTTTTCTATCCCTTATCATCCCAGTAGTTTTATCCTGTTTTATTATCGGTTTGGTTTTGTTTGCCATTGATTTGTTGGTCGGATTGTAAAACCCTCTGAGACAATATTGAGATTCCTCTTCCGAACCAAACTTGATCAACTTTGATATGGACTTGGTTTACGGAACAACAGGGTTTGCAGAAAACACCTGTGATCTTAGAGGATTGTGCAGCCGTGGTCTAAATGTGTGTGTGTGGTCCGTCTTCACATCATCAGCTGATTAGTTCCTGTCCGTATGTCTGTGTGTGTGTGTGTGTGTGTGTGTGGCCTAATGCTTGAGTTTCTACTCATGATGCATGAAAACCTCTTCAATTGTTGATTGTGAGTACATTTTGGAACGTGAAGACACAAAATGCTGTTTTAGAGTTGGTCTCTGGTACGTTTTGAATATGTCTGGTTCCACACATCGTGATTGGTTGATGTCTTTATTTGTCGGGCGAAAGCTCAGAAAAAAAATCTTGCTTGTTCCTTGCGCCAAAAAAGAATGATGGAAAAATATATTGGAGGTACAAAAACAATCCACGGGGTGTAAAGGCCTTCAAGCGTCGGCTCTCCTTGGTTTCACGTGGAAGGTTGGAAGTAGGTCCCTTGTTGTGGTTTTCAGAATTATGGTCTCCACAAGGGCGTACAAACGGGAACGTGTGTGTGTGTGTGTGTGTGTGTGTGTGTGTAGCCCAGCGGGAGCAAATCTCACCGGTCAGTAACAGCTGCATTCTGACAACCTGGCACGACGCCATCCGAACCCTTTGGTTAAACCATTAGTTCAAGGTGCATTCAAGCCCCTCCCAACACATCCAGTGTGTTCCCCATGTGGACGTCTTACTACACCGTTTTAGACTTAATTAATCCTTGAAATCAGAATTACTGTAACATAATAATACTGCAACCAATATTTAACTTGTGCTCAAAGAACACCATAAATATAGTGTATCCTCCAATAAATAGCATGTATTATAACTACATCTCCACAGTACTATGCTTCCTCCATCTGCTGTAAAAAAGGTATTTCTGAAGTAATTAAATGACTCTTTCTGGACGTTGTGACGTTGCCTTGAATAAAGTTAAGAAGCTGACTGGTTTCACTTTACTGGAGTCCATAAATAAATGAAGAAGGAACTGGTTTGTCTGGGCCGATTTAGTCAGATTAAATAAACTGGCAGTGTAGATTCTTCCGTGTTTAGACTCAAAACAGAGAAGAAAACCACAATAAAGTACATTTAAAATGACTGTAAATACACCTAGAGTATATACACTTCATAATAAAGTGCAGAAATACATCATTTAACATCCTGCTTTTAAAAACTAAAGTGGGTGTTGAAAATATGGTCTTCATTTTAAACATAAAAGCTTCATAACACCTAAATATTAAGAATTGTTTTCACGGTGGTTTTTCACAGCTTATATGCAGTTTATTGCATTTTATTGTTCATTTTATGATTTATATCCATATAAAAAGAGTTCCTCATGCGTTTTTCATGGTGTTTTATTTTTAGGCCAATGTGCCACCAGCACACTGGAGCTTAATTTAGCAGATTAGCCCCATCGTCACTGGAAACCTTTGGCTGAACCTCAGGAGACCTGAACATTGTCCAGCACACAGTTTAACACACACACACGAGGCCTCCACCCCACTCTGCTGGTCTGGACGGGTCGGCATCGGTTCTTTGGGCTCACTTACGTTTCACGTCTCCCGTTACGTTGCTCGTTTGCTCACTTTTTTACTTTTCTGTGACAGATTTGTCCAAAAAAACAATTTTACAATGGTATTTTGTAGTGGTACCTATATAATTAAGCCACTATGTACATTTAAAAAGGAAAAAGTTGTATCAATATATTGGTTTCATTGGTACTGGCAGTCCCAGACAGTATTTATTTATAGACTCGTACTCAAGTCAAACCACTTCATCAATCTTTTCTTACTTCACAAAAGTGTGAAACACCAATAATTAAGCAATACAAATCAATAAAAACACATTTATTTAGCATCATGAAGGAATGAACTGAACATGTGCCAACGCAGTCATGAAATCGTCACAAAAGGCGAACAAATCGTCCGTATATTTAATTTTTTTGGGGAGCGAAGATTCCATTAAAAAAACCACAGTGAAGGTTCAGGCCACAGAAGACTTTACTCCCCAACGGCCTTGCGGTTGAAAGTCCTGTGAAATGTGGACGCTGTACACGCAATGTGTCAGTGCGCGTTATTTCCGTTTGAACCGGACTGGTTTTAACGCGTTCCCGTGGCGACGAGACTGCCGCGTCGACGCGGGAACGACCCGCCGCCGCCGCCGCCGCTCCAGAACTGGAGCAGCTTGGTGGCTTGAGCTCTAAATCTTTCACGAGCTCCAGTCTGCTGACGGTAAAGTTCTGTCAGTGGCTTTTTCTTAATGACTGCAGGGAGTAAACAGACTTCAGCTCCATTCGCTTCCCACCGGTAAACATAACCGGCGACGCCGTCTCTATATCGGCGCGTACGTACATTAAACTGGTTATTACGTATGCGTAATGTTCTTTTGATTCCCTGCAGCAGACTCTCCCCATTCGTGTAGCCACGAATAAACCCCATACCAGAATAGTCCCGTCCCGCCCACTGCTTTCAAACCGCTGCCTCCGTTCGTTGCCACGGCTTCTGTTGATGTCAAGGATGTACCCATAATGCTGTGCGAAGAGCGCGTCTTAGCAGCGCCACCCGACCCGTCGTGTTATTAATGCATCGGGCCCCGCATTCAGTTTAGTCCCCAGAATTTGCAGTCCGTGAAAACGGAGCAATTTCTGTCTCCTCGTGCTCAGTATTTCTTCCTCTTTCTTTTTTTTTAACTTTTCATTCTTCTGCGATTCTTTCAGTCGCTTCGCTCCATTAGTTTCTCAAACTGTCATTGTTTCACCTTCCCCTCCCTCTCTCCGTGTGACTGGATGAGAGCTGACAGACTCCGGGACGCCCTCTCCGCGGCCTCGTCCATTAGCTCCGTCATGCGTTACAACCCCCCCCCCCCCCCCCCCCCCCGACTGAGTCTATTATAGAACAGAGTCGGTCGGCCCCCAGAGACCCGGAGACGGTGCCAGGGAGCTTTTCAGACTGATGGCAAATGGGTCTCATGATGATGATGATGATGATGATATAATAACGAGCGCCGGGTTCCTCTGGTGCCGCGACCTTCTCTGTCCATGTGTGTTGTTACGTCGGCGCGCGAGCCCAAGTTTTTACCTCGCGCGTCATGTTCTTATTTCAAAAGTACATTAAAGTATATTAAACATAAATGCAAGCTGTCATATGTTGTTATACGGCTTGGATTGTGCAACATTTATTTTCTCTTTTGGGCTGGAGAAAAGTGCATTTTTATGCACCGAGTAACGGACGGGGGAGGGGATCCTATTTGGATGATTTTGAGTTGCTGGACTTCCGAAGTATTGTAGTCAGTAAAGTAACGTACGTGTATTACTTCTGATCACGAGTTATCGGAAAAGTAATGTAGTCACGGTTTTGGTGAAGAGTTGATTGCATTTTTTTAAAGTAACGAATGAATAAATAGCTCAGATTTGGGTTCATTGCAAAATAAGTTGTTTGGCGAATTAGAAGTAATTTGGTGCATAGTCAATAAACATGAATAATCAAAGATTTTCCTATATTATTTTTAAAAATATGTACAGATGTACGAAAAAAAAGGAAAGCAATGTGCGGACATATATTTTTCGAGGGGAGGGGCAAAGGTCCTCGTGCAATGTACAGGGACGATGGTCCAAAGAGACGTGCGTTAATATTAGTACCATTACTTTTAATATAAAACAGCTGCATGAATTATTAATATTATTAGACACCAGACTGGGCATCGTGGAGCCACATTTCACCGTTATGTCCAGTCCCATCGCTGTGAACCAGGTGTGTGATGGTACACATAGATTTATACATCGGGCACTGAGACACACGTGTCCCATTGTCGTGCACTTCAAATACTGTCAATCAGAGGCTTCTTCAGGTCACGTGTCGCTCTAAAAGTTTATTTCTATACATTTCATAAACACTTGGAAGTTTACCAAAGAGCAGAATAGCATCAGCAGTAGGACAATACAAGGCAATATCATATGTGCACAAATCTGGAACAGAATAAAACTTTAAAGATCATTTTATACAAAAAAATGAACAAAAGATGATAAATATTCAATCCGCTACGGGCCACCTAACGCCATTTATAATATATTAATATCACATATTTTACTTCACTTTCCTATAATAAATCTTAAGCTGTACTTCATGATGTCCAGGTATTAAAACACAATATTTCTTTGTCTCAGATTTAATAATGCTTTACTGCGATTACATTTTTTAAGCCGGGGTCCATCTTCTCCCCCGATGTGTAGATATTAAGAGCTTCTCCCTCCGCACGTACGATTACAGCTTAAATGTGTGCATGTGAATGCGCCGCGTGCCATTGGGAGGACGCCTCGTCGCCTCCGTGTCTCGGGACGTCGTACGCATGCGCACGAGCGTGCACGCTCTTGTCCACGGCGCCTCGTCGCCTCCGTGTCTCGGGACGTCGTACGCATGCGCACGAGCGTGCACGCTCATGTCCACGGCGTCTCCGTGTCTCGGGACGTCGTACGCATACGCACGAGCGTGCACGCTCTTGTCCACGGCGCCTCGTCGCCTCCGTGTCTCAGGACGTCGTACGCATGCGCACGAGCGTGCACGCTCTTGTCCACGGCGTCTCCGTGTCTCGGGACGTCGTACGCATACGCACGAGCGTGCACGCTCTTGTCCACGGCGCCTCGTCGCCTCCGTGTCTCGGGACGTCGTACGCATGCGCACGAGCGTGCACGCTCTTGTCCACAGCGCCTCGTCGCCTCCGTGTCTCGGGACGTCGTACGCATGCGCACGAGCGTGCACGCTCTTGTCCACGGCGCCTCCGTGTCTCGGGACGTCGTACGCATGCGCACGAGCGTGCACGCTCTTGTCCACGTCGCCTCCGTGTCTCGGGACGTCGTACGCATGCGCACGAGCGTGCACACTCTTGTCCACGGCGCCTCGTCGCCTCCGTGTCTCGGGACGTCGTACGCATGCGCACGAGCGTGCACGCTCTTGTCCACGGCGTCTCCGTGTCTCGGGACGTCGTACGCATACGCACGAGCGTGCACGCTCTTGTCCACGGCGCCTCGTCGCCTCCGTGTCTCGGGACGTCGTACGCATGCGCACGAGCGTGCACGCTCTTGTCCACGTCGCCTCCGTGTCTCGGGACGTCGTACGCATGCGCACGAGCGTGCACGCTCTTTTCCCCGGCGCCTCGTCGCCTCCGTGTCTCGGGACGTCGTACGCATGCGCACGAGCGTGCACGCTCTTGTCCACGGCGCCTCGTCGTCTCGCGACGTCGGACGCATGCGCACGAGCGTGCACGCTCTTGTCCACGGCGCCTCGTCGTCTCGCGACGTCGGACGCATGCGCACGAGCGTGCACGCTCTTGTCCACGGCGCCTCGTCGTCTCGCGACGTCGGACGCATGCGCACGAGCGTGCACGCTCTTGTCCACGTCGCCTCCGTGTCTCGGGACGTCGTACGCATGCGCACGAGCGTGCACGCTCTTGTCTACGGCGCCTCGTCGTCTCGCGACGTCGGACGCATGCGCACGAGCGTGCACGCTCTTGTCCACGGCGCCTCGTCGTCTCGCGACGTCGGACGCATGCGCACGAGCGTGCACGCTCTTGTCCACGTCGCCTCCGTGTCTCGGGACGTCGTACGCATGCGCACGAGCGTGCACGCTCTTGTCCACGGCGCCTCGTCGTCTCGCGACGTCGGACGCATGCGCACGAGCGTGCACGCTCTTGTCCACGGCGCCTCGTCGTCTCGCGACGTCGGACGCATGCGCACGAGCGTGCACGCTCTTGTCCACGGCGCCTCGTCGTCTCGCGACGTCGGACGCATGCGCACGAGCGTGCACGCTCTTGTCCACGTCGCCTCCGTGTCTCGGGACGTCGTACGCATGCGCACGAGCGTGCACGCTCTTGTCCACGGCGCCTCGTCGTCTCGCGACGTCGGACGCATGCGCACGAGCGTGCACGCTCTTGTCCACGCTCTTGTCCACGTCGCCTCCGTGTCTCGGGACGTCGGACGCATGCGCACGAGCGTGCACACTCTTGTCCACGTGCGGCTCCAAGGCCGCGTCCTCGAGTGCGTGAAGATCATCCACCGGGACACTTTCAGAAGGCATTGTGCTCAAACCGTCCATGCAGATGACCTTTTGACCTCTAGGGTTGAGCCGTTGGAAAACATGGCGTTGTGTTAATTACATTACAAGTCAAAATCCCCAAAAGCTCCATCTGTGGATCTCTTGTTCATTTTAAAAACCTGTTACCAAGAGACACTGTCGATTATGACAATTATGATTATAGATAACAAATGGAGGCCATGATAGTGAAGTTTGTTTGTGACGGTCTGCTCCTTTAATCCTAATCCTTAATCCACTAATCCTCGTTTTGAAAAGGTCAAACGAAAGGGACAGCGTGGACACAATAACAGAGACACTGAAGTTGTGAGATATCTTCAGCTTCAGAAACAGGAAGTCAGGAAGTCGCTCTTCAAGACTTGCAAGTGAAAAGGCCTCAAGGAAACAAGCAAAATATGTATTATGAGTAATCACGAAGGCTCTCAGTTTCTTTAGAAAGAAAACGTTCGAGGAATGTCTGTATTCATGGATGTAAATATATAATATATGTAACAGTTGACTCCCAGTATTCAGTCCAGTGTGTGTGTGTGTGTGTGTTAAGCATCTTAAACATGTGCCATCTGTTGGACAGTAATCTGTGATGTAATACAAGTCACTGTTCACATGTTTGCATGGTCTCGTGCACCTCTGTGAGTGTGTGTGTGTGTGAGTGTGTGTGTGTATATTGCTTCAGAAGATTATACCTCTTCAGCATTTTTTCTGCATGTCACAAAACTGGGTTTTAAGAACAAACATCTTTAATTAAGTGGGATATTTTTAGCCATCTTTAAAGTTAATTAAAGCTGCAGAAGACAAACATGTTCTTCCTGTGGCTGACCCTTTTGTGTTATTATTCATACAACGTTGATGAACTGGTTCTGACAGCTGCCCGTATGTCTTCAATGGGCTTATTGTTATCCAGGGTGTGAATCTGCCAAACGGCGGCGTGCATTATTTAAAATAATAATTTATTGCAATTTAATGTCACCACTCAAATCTAAATTCTCCTTGGCCGCTTCCTAAGATAAAAATTATGAAATCCAAGAGTTGTATGAAACAAATTAATTTCTTCCCCTTTAAGCATCATCTGGCGGTCACATTACTTCCACTTTACAGCATTTACTACCGTGTGGTTATATAAATAAAATGTGGGATAACTGGACCTCCAACTGTTGAATTGAAACCCGTTTGTTTGTTTGTTTATTCATTTATTTATTTATTTGACACCTCACTCACCTCTACTTATCTCTCGGGAAATATTCCACCCTTCAAAAGAAAGAAGTGGCCACACAAGTCTGTTTTTTTTAGATTATTCTGAGCCCGGGGGAGGGAGGGGGGGGCATTGGATTTAATATGCGGTGACAGCAAGTATAAAAAGTCACCTTTACCTTTTGTAGCTGAATCCAAGATTATTGCATATTGTAACGTCAAATGTCAAATAAAATTGCTGCATTTGCATGATTCTGATTTGGTCTGATGCGTTTATGTTAATGTAATCTACGGAGTCCTGTTTTTGTGTAAAAAAAGTTGAGCCTGTGCTAATAATAATAATAATAATATATGTGATTAATGTCAGTTTGCTAACTGCGATCTTGTGTCTGCAGGGACTCTCTGCATTTATGGTTACATGAACGTCAGCGCTGCAGGCCAGATGCCGGTGATGGAGGAGCTAGTCAGTGAGAGGTGAGACCGGAAATCTACATTCATAGAAATGATCCCTGTGTTTGTGACGCACAGCGCATCAAAACAAGTGCGGACTCGTAACATTTAGTATTCCTGTTTATTAAAAAGTAGATTGTTTAATTGCATTCGACCTTCAATGGCATTGGTGCGCCCGAGAGTACATGTAGTTCCCTCAGATGTCCACTGGGGGCACTTCCGATTGTCATCGTTTGATCTCTTCTTGTTAATCTGCCGCAGTTGATTCCCAAAGTGTTGAATGTGGACATTTCTAAATCCATAAACGTGGTATCGCGCTGGCAGAAAAACGCACAATCCCACTTGATCGAGTACGACAAATAAATAACCGTCTTAACGAATAACAAATCGGCGTTTTTTCCCGTCCACTGGGCCGTTTAAAAAGATAATTCTTCACCTTCTAATGCCGAGCGGCACGTCGAACAGATTGAAAACGACAGCGTGCTCTTCACTCGTACTTTTCTATTCAGTTTACGACTCAACGAAATAAACCGTCGACGTCTTCTCAAAGTGTCGACCGCTGCGTCGCGTAACGAGTCTCAAGAGGTCCGGAAACGAATCGACTGCCCACGACTTCTTCAAGGATGTTCTCATCTTCACATCGAGGGTATTTTACTGCCCCCCTTCCTGCTTCCTGCTTCCTGCTTCCTGCTTCCTGCCGATATCTCTGGCCGCTCGGCTCGATTGAAACGACGATCCTGCTGAAAACCCTCTGGGTGGTCTTCTTGCTTTTTGGAAGAGTCGTTTTATAGCTTCTGAACTCCCCTTCAGCCCCCGAGGGGAAGAGACACATTTGTTTTACTTCAATCGTCACTGTGAAAAGTGCAGTCGGACCACTTTCTTAGCGGTGGAAAATCAACCCTTTTAATTTCCATTTAGAGGAAAACAATCGTGGTGTGAAATGTCTTGGAGCATTTATTGAACCGACACTTGGAATGACTCCATTGAATGGACGGAGACAGATGGTCAGAGAGAAACGCTTTAACAGAGTCTTTATACTTTATTAAACACATTAGTTCGTATCTCGTAAGATGCAGAGATAAATAAACACGGGTAATACAAACAGTGTTTAACACCTTCGTGTTAAAACACTCCTGTATATATAAAAAAAGTATGACTAGAATCCATTATATCTCCAGACATTTTATAGAACTCATATGTGACCATGTTTAGAGGTTTTCTTTGATTAAAAAAACATAATTCAGACCCTTTAATGACCAGGTGGGCGTAACGGAGCCTGAATATGTCAAATTACTGAGCAACCGCCAGCTGGTACTGGCTAAGTAAATTGCCAATATTCTTATTGGCACCGATTAAGTAATTTTCTGTCGGCCATTTGAACTTTTTATGACCCGTTTATGTGCAAATAAAGCCCCACAGTATTAGCAGAGCGCCGGCCTATTCTTACATTTGATTGATGACGGTGGAAGTGTTGTTGCAGAAAGGTCTGCATGCATTCGACGTGTAGAGTAGGCGTGAGGTTAACTAATCATAAGTTAATCCAGCGCGGCTTTTCTTGATGCACCACGATGAAAAAGAATTATGATGAACATAGAATATATTCACTCAGTGGGTAAGAATGGCATTTTTCCCTTCCTTAGCCACAAAACATTACAGCAAATTAAAATAAGCAATTTTCACCCCATAGGCCCATTAAACTTAATGGGGGGAGAAAAAAAAGTACAAAAGTACATTTTTAATTAACTGCTGTAATAAAATGGCCAAACAATGTTATTGTCATTAAGCTAGAAGGGCGTGTCGTCGGCTAAAAGCTCTAGAATTAGAGGAAGTTTTACAAGTTTTAACAAGGAGCAGAAAGACGAGCTTGAAGAATGGGATCCGGTTGACGGCAGCAACACGGAGCCTCGAGCTGCCGAGACAAACCACCTGCAGGAAGCGTACGCGTTATGACTCACCAGCCCACGCGGTGCCCTATATACGACCTGCATACGACCTACATACGACCTGCATACGACCTACAAACAACCTACAAACGACCTGCATACGACCTACAAACGACCTGCATACTACCTACAAACGACCTGCATACGACCTGCATACGACCTAGAAACAACCTACAAACGACCTGCATACGACCTACAAACGACCTACAAACGACCTGCATACGACCTACAACCGACCTGCATACTACCTACAAACGACCTGCATACGACCTGCATACGACCTAGAAACGACCTACAAACGACTTGCATACGACCTACAAACGACCTACAAACGACCTGCATACAACCTACAAACAACCTACAAACGACCTGCATACTACCTACAAACGACCTGCATACTACCTACAAACGACCTGCATACGACCTACAAACGACCTACAAACGACCTACAAATGACCTGCATACGACCTGCATACGACCTACAAACGACCTACAAACGACCTGCATACGACCTACAAACGACCTACAAACAACCTGCATACTACCTACAAACGACCTGCATACGACCTACAAACGACCTACAAACGACCTACAAATGACCTGCATACGACCTGCATACGACCTACAAACGACCTACAAACGACCTGCATTCGACCTGCATACAACCTACAAACGACCTACAAACAACCTACAAACGACCTGCATACGACCTGCATACGACCTACAAACGACCTGCATACGACCTACAAACGACCTACAAATGACCTGCATACGACCTGCATACGACCTACAAACGACCTACAAACGACCTACAAACGACCTGCATACGACCTACAAACGACCTGCATACGACCTGTTAGTCACGCTCACCTCCTCAGATCCATCACTCTCACCTGTTTGTCACGCCCACCTCCTCATCTTCATCACTCTCACCTGTTAGTCACGCCCACCTCCTCATCTCCATCACTCTCACCTGTTAGTCACGCCCACCTCCTCAGATCCATCACTCTCACCTGTTTGTCACGCCCACCTCCTCATCTTCATCACTATCACCTGTTAGTCACGCCCACCTCCTCATCTCCATCACTCTCACCTGTTAGTCACGCCCACCTCCTCAGATCCATCACTCTCACCTGTTAGTCACGCCAACCTCCTCAGATCCATCTCTCTCATCTGTTAGTCACGCCCACCTCCTCAGATCCATCACTCTCACCTGTTAGTCACGCCAACCTCCTCAGATCCATCTCTCTCATCTGTTAGTCACGCCCACCTCCTCAGATCCATCTCTCTCATCTGTTAGTCACGCCCACCTCCTCAGATCCATCTCTCTCACCTGTTAGTCACGCCCACCTCCTCAGATCCATCTCTCTCATCTGTTAGTCACGCCCACCTCCTCAGATCCATCACTCTCACCTGTTAGTCACGCCAACCTCCTCAGATCCATCTCTCTCATCTGTTAGTCACGCCCACCTCCTCAGATCCATCTCTCTCATCTGTTAGTCACGCCCACCTCCTCAGATCCATCACTCTCACCTGTTAGTCACGCCCACCTCCTCAGATCCATCTCTCTCATCTGTTAGTCACGCCCACCTCCTCAGATCCATCTCTCTCATCTGTTAGTCACGCCCACCTCCTCACGTGACATCCCACGAAAATTCCTCATTTTTTGTGGGTCTTTCCGCTCGTTGCGTGCATAAATGTTTTTTCAAAATAAACTTCCGTCTTCACTGGAAACCCACTTAGTCAGGTTGAGGAAAAAGATGGAGATTTGATATGTGAATCACCGTGTGTGCCGAACGGATCCATGCGATGCAAACCAAATACTAAAAGATTGGTGCTTTTGAACAGTCCATCACACAATGTGTGGCTCAATGCAGGTGGAGCAGAAACTGGCACCTCGTCACGTCTGCTGCACATGTTTTATCTAAAATTGATCTTTCTTTTTCTTTCTTTGGTTTATCTCTCCGTGCAGGTTTGAGCTCCAGAAACAGGAGTTTAGAGCTGAACATCTAGAAGTTGCTCAAGTTTCCGCCAAAGTTGCAAAGTCTTGCAATCGCTCTGCACATTTTGCATCTTGTATTTAAATCTAAATGTAGGATTTGTACAATTAATCTTTTAAGTAATGTGGCAAATGGTGGAACCAGCAGATTGAGGATCTGGGAGCACGTTTGTTGCTTTCTGGAAGCAGAGGATCAGAGAGCAGAAGGAGGCTGAATCAGGCCTATCAGTGACAGATGGGAGGAACCACCTTGTCAGGCATGAATGGAAACACTGTCTAATGGCACACGCACACACACGCACACACACATATTGTCCATATGGGAGGAAAACCGATTCAGAGGCTTGACAGATGTCAGTTTTGGGAGATTTTTCGACAGCATTGTTCAAATTCTTGGATTCAGAAATGATCCTGCTGAAGTTAAATGAGGACCTAGAGGTTTCTTTCAGGGCCTCAGATGTGTGTGTGTCTCTCGTGCGTCAGCCAATGCTTTATTATTTTTTATTTTTGTATGAATGGAGGATTTCTCATTGGGAGCAGTCGCCGAATTAATTATTCAGAGGAAGAAAAGCAGCGCGTACTGTGTCGGCTGCCAAGTCTGCACGCAGCCACCAAACGGCATAAAGAGGGCTTGAATGGAGGGATAGAAAAGAAAGAATGGTCTCAGATTGGTGAGGAACCCGCGCGGCCACATGATGCACTGGAGGCCCGACTGCATGTGTGCGTTGTAAAACAATGTAACGGGCACCACAGGGCGACGTCTACGCCGCTTATCCCGAGTGAGCTGAAGCGAGCGAGCAAACAAAAGAGCGAGCGAGCAAACGATCGACAAGCGTACTGTAACAACATGGAGGTAGCGGCGCGCTGCTTCGATCGCTCCGTTTCAGCTTCACGCCGTCTGAAACGTCCCCTTTGAACGCAGTCATCCGGAAAACAGGACCTGAGCCGGGGGAGGGGGGGGGGGGGGGGAGGAGACGCCGGCAGCTATCTGATGGTATTGACTCCTGGCTCGAGCACGCGGGCCTGTTCCGGGATGGTCACGCTCGCCGGTTGCATGAAAGTCCCCAAGATGAGCGTTGCAGGATATTATTGATATTACGTTGCAGGATGTTTTGTGCTATATATATATATATATATATGGCACAAGTGTTGGTTAAAGATAGCTCCCCGCTGAAGCGCTCTGACCACCAGGGGGCGACTCCTCTGGTTGTATAGAAGTCTATGCTTCATGTGTTAAAGCTGCATTCTCTCTCCTGACCACCAGGGGGAGAGTCCTCTGGTTGTATAGAAGTCTATGCTACATGTGTTAAAGCTGCATTCTCTCTCCTGACCACCAGGGGGCGACTCCTCTGGTTGTATAGAAGTCTATGTTTCATGTGTTAAAGCTGCATTCTCTCTCCTGACCACAAGGGGGCGAGTCCTCTGGTTGTATAGAAGTCTATGCTACATGTGTTAAAGCTGCATTCTCTCTCCTGACCACCAGGGGGCGACTCCTCTGGTTGTATAGAAGTCTATGCTTCATGTGTTAAAGCTGCATTCTCTCTCCTGACCACCAGGGGGCGACTCCTCTGGTTGTATAGAAGTCTATATAAATGACTCTACTTCTCTTGATTTATTCCCTCAGTAAACATTGTAAAAAATAGTTTTTGGTCTCAATCTCTAGTTTCAAGTCTTCTTCAATACAGCGTGATGTTCATTTAGTAAATTATGGTCATTTAGAGAGTCGAACAGACCATAAAGCAGGGGATGCTTTAGGGGCGGGGCTACAAGGTGATTGATTTCATGTCATGAAAGTTGATTGTAACATTTTTGGTCGACTTCAAAACAGTAGTCCACAGATCAATGGGTGTCATCATGGTGACGGTCCACTTCCTATCTACAGCCTATAATTACAAGGTGTCTTAGTCGTGTGTGTTGTTGTGTGTGTGTGTGTGAGCGTGTGTGTGTGTGTGTGTGTTAAAGGAAGTGAGACTTCTTGTCACAGAGGAGATAAGAAAATGAGCATGCTGAAGAGAGACGTTCTCTTCCTGGTGATTATCAGGTTTGTCATGTTCAGTCTACCTGTGATAACGCACAGTATCCATATCTACATGCAGAGATGTGCAGAATGTTAATGACTTTCTGCTGTAAAGATAAGCCCACAAAAAGTAAGCTGTCGCAAACAACAACACAAGCATTTACCTTTTTTTAAATTTGGTCTTTTTCGACAGCGGCGTCAAGTCCACATCCCATATTGTTTACAGGCCTGGGAAGCAGTTTCCGCCCGTTATCGTTTCTTCTGTGCCGTTTTACAATAACTTTGTTGACAGAAAACATTTCCTCTCCTCACATGCGTACAGTATCTCTCTTTAAGATTTACTTACACAACTAAACTGGCTCAGGAAAAGATCTCTTAAGACCACTGGTTAAATAAGTCAATACGGGACAAGAACCCTGGTCTCCTGGGTGGTAGTCCTGTGTTTGTTTGACCCAATGGACCCCCCTACCTGCCCTGCACAGACTCACCTTCATTATCCCGTCAGTGGCTGTGACTTTTATTATTGACACGGTTGGGTTCACGTTGCATCGGCCACTTCAGACTTCTCTCCTTTTAGATTTCTTTTATTTCTTACTTTCTCTCTTTTCCTGTAATCTCTTTGAGATATTATGAGAAGACTCGGACTACTTTGACTTTTGTTTACGTTTTTGCCCTTGAATACCGGGGCTTTAGTGATGTAATGGAAATACACCTGACGTGCCTTTGACGAGCAGTTTGATGAAACCTTACTTCGCTGTTTGGGTTCAGAGTTACAGATTGCTTCTGTTTTTTTTGGAAGATTTCAAAGAAAAATATGGATTAAGAAACTCCACTATTTTTATTCTACTATGAAATAAAAACAGGTTCAGGTAGCTCACCAAAGTCTGACACGTGTCATCAATCACAAGATCCTTTTGACTGACAACAGACTGTGTGATGGATTACATCTTCACAAGGTTAAACAGGAAGTGGGAAATGGCCTCGTGCACACAGCGGCTCTGACCTCGATGTGATGTTGTGCACGTGAAGCAGGATGTGGATGAAAACATCATTAATAGTGAAACTTGTGTGAATTTTGGTAGACTTCCAAAACAGTGTATTACCCCCCCCCCCCCCCCCGCCCCCTATGCATATAGCAAAGGTCTCAAGAGCACGCGCAGTAATTTGTCTTTTTTCTTTTCGCCTGAAAGCACTTTGCTACAAAACGTGTCACATTTTTGAAGTCTTTAAATCTGAAAGGCAAATCTTGTCTCCTCTGCCGTGGAAAGAGCAGCTTGGTTATTGACCCCCAAATTAAGACTAATTTCCCCAATCTGTTTAACGCTGGCTGCAGGGCGGCATAGCAAGCAGGCAGGCCGGCCGACCAAGACTCTGCTGAAGTGTCCTCGAGCCAGACGCTGAGGTCCTACGGTCCGAGCTCCAGGAAGGACGGACGTGTTGGGCAATACCGGACTCCTAAATGTCAGGTTGCCATGCAGCGAAAGCGCCTCGTGACTTGTGCTTCGAAGGACACGCGTCTTATTATTTTTTGACGGATCACAAAATACGGTTTCAAATCGTAGCCAAGGTAACAGGACTTTCTCCCAGGAGGACACTGTGACCTGTGTGAAACCAAAAGTCAAAGTCATGTCCGTAAGATGAATGGTGTAACACGCTTATTTATTTTATTGACAAAACATAATGTTTTGACAAAACCTTAAACCAATTTGCTTCTTTTTGTTGTTGTTGTGTAACCTCAACTTTAATGGGTTATAAAAATGTCAACTGTTGTCCGGGAGAAAAATGTGTTGTTGGTTGAGAATGCAATTAAACATAATTTAAAAACGCAGTCTGGGAAAAGCATCCAACTTTCACACTGGATTTGCCATCCCACCTCAATTGATTTTCTCACGTGTTCTTTATGTATTTTGTATTAATTCTATTACTGTTTATAGAGATGATGCATACATACCATATTTGGTTTATACATAGTCACAAACTTTCCTTTGAAGATTTAGTCACCTTAGCTACAAGATAGAAATATATATATATATATTTATATGGCGAGGACAGTCATTGACATGATGCCTTAAACCCTAAACATCAAAACTTAAAGTCTAAGCATAACCTTTTACATTTCTGAAACCTTAAAACAAAACGTCCTCGCTATGAAGCTTTTTAAACGGGTCCTCACAAAGACAGCTGAACAAGTACTCCCGCACACACACACACACACACAAACGTCGACACGGTGACGGACCCACTTGTATCTCATTTTTTATAATATAAACAGTAAAACATCTCACACATTATGTCCGTGTCACTGTGTCTCTGTTATGCTCGGAGGAAAAAGGCTCAGATCTCGACTCATTAATAATCAAACACGACGGCTTCTTATCTCGCCTGTTTAACATTCGGGGCGGTTTTTCCGAGGCTCTTAGCCAGAGAGGTGGCATTTTCTTCTGGTACACACTCCAGGTTGGTATTTAGATATTTCTGTGATTCGCTGTCAGCTCGACTGTAGCTGAGTGTGTGTGTGTGGGGGGACCTGTGACTTTATTATAATAACTTTGACTTTATTATAATAACTTTAACCTAAGTTGTGGACCAGCCAATTGTGATTCAGTTCCTGAAAAGCACAAATTCAATGCATACAGACAAATATATAATAATCCTACTACTAATAATAATCCCTGTGAGTATCGTTTAGACAATTACAAGTCGTAGATGTCAGAGGAAAGAAAATAGAGGGATTCAGTTCATAGTCCTAGCAGACCACTAGTGGGAGGGAGGGGGGGGGGGGGGGACTCGGGGTCTCTTTAATAATCCAGTAGTGTAGCTCCCCATCAAATATTTTAAAAGGTAGTCCGCACGATCTAGACGTTCTTCACCAGGTGAACGCACAAACAAAAGATCCGTAGCCTTGCATGAGATCAGCTGCAGTACACAGATTTATTTAGTATTTCAGCAGCTTTCTTCCTCGGCTGCCCTTCAACAAAGTAACTAAGCAACAAGGAGGAAACAGCCAATCACCTTCAGAGAGGGAAACCTATATACAAATATATATATACATATATATATATGTATATATATATATATATATATATATGTGTGGTTATATATATGTATGTATATATATATATATATATATGTGTGTGTATGTTTGCGTATATATATGTATATATATATATGTGTGTGGTTATATATATGTATGTATATATATATATATGTGTGTATGTTTGCGTATATATATATATGTATATATATATATATATATATGTGTGGTTATATATATATATGTATGTATATATATATATGTGTGTATGTGTGCGTATATATATATATATATATATATATATATATATATGCGTATATATATATAACCACACATATATATATATATATATATATATATATACATATATATGTGTGTGGTTATATATATGTATGTATATATATATGTGTGTATATGTATATATATATACATATACTGTATGTATATGTATGTGTATATATATGTATGTACACACACACACACACAATTGTAGCCATAAACCAGCACCCTGAGATGAGGAGAAAATAGTCACATGGTTAAAACAGCAAACGACGAAGTGTTAAAGGGTCAGTTCACATTAACCGGATAACTTCTAAGAAAAAAACTCCAAAAAGGAGGTGAAACCGAAGAGCTGCTTTCCTTTTGAGCTTTGTGCTCCTTTGACTCTTCGAGCTTCGACGTCGCATTTCAAAATGCTGAAACAAATTAGAGGTGCTTTGCATTTTAAATGTAAATGTCAGGCCTTTTTTTATTAGATTTTATTTTTTCACGCTGGCTTAGATAACGCTTTTTTGCTGCATTTTAATCGGGGCGTCGTGTGCGTGTCGTCTGCACTGAGAGCAACACACACACACGCACACACACACACACACACGCACACACAAAGACATTGTGTAAAGGAGTATTTTCCTTTTAGTTTGACCCCGATTCTTCTCGCTTGAAAAGGGGGAATGTGAAGGGCTGTCTTGAGTTGATTAAAATTGATGCCCTGGGGGATTAATGTGGGTCAGTCACACGCCACACGAGGACCCAGTTCCACCTCCACGTCTCTCTGTTTTCTACCTTTCCATTTCTGTCTCTCTTTCCCTTTCTAACCGTCTCGGTGTCTCTGGCTCTTTGACGTGCACTCACTTACGATTCTGAGCTCAGTACGGGAATCCCTTCAGCTGATATGCGCACGCAGCATCGCGCTCATCGCAGATCTTAAGAGCTTTAGCGGATATCCATCCCGAGGCAGAAGACTCCAAAACCTCCCAAAGTATATATATATATATATATATATATACAGATGTATTACATTTCACGGCATACTCCGGTTGCTGCTGCAACATAAAACACAACTTCTTAAAGTTAGCTATCACTCAAATCCCCAAAAATGTTTTTAGGTCATTGTGCAGATTTAAATCCAGGATCTAGCTGACTACACAGTTTCAGCTCATCTCCGCCTACCATACAATTAAAAAAAAAAGCACGTTTTTAATTTGAGCGAGACGTCAAGTGATGGAAGACGTGGGGGAGAGATATTGTTTATAGGCGTCACACAAGTTGTAATGATTGGATGCTCTGAAAGGGAGTTGTTTTGACACGACGTCTTGACAGCACGTCGGCCCGTTAATAAAATCAGTTTCTCGCTAACGAGATAAGTGAAAGTCTTTTATTGAATTTCACCAACAAATACAAAACACGGCATTAAATGACTAATGAGCTTGACTCCTCGCGTGTTTGTGATGAATGAAAGGCATCGAGTGCAGTGGGACGTATTGATCTCATGAAAAGAGTTGCAGGGACGACAGGAAGTGAGCGTCCCACTGGTTCCCACGACAACAAAGACAGATGGGATTTCTTGAACTTATTATCTTATCAATTATCTTTGATAGTTTTTGTGTTTTTGTTCATTGAGATAATCTTCACAAACGAACACAACTTTTAAAAGCGTGAGTACAATTGGCAGAAGTTAAGAAGCTAACGTCGGCGGTCACATGACTTCGCGTCACCGCCGCTAAGCTAACGGAGGACGCTCAGTCGTCTCGTTTAGACTCTTTATCGTAAACCGCGTCGACGCTCCTAAAACTCACCGGAGGAGAATTTACCGACGCATTTCATATCGTAGAACAAAATGATAAAATCTCTTCCATCTTATTTCGGGCATCCGACCAAAAAATACATTTGCAAAGAAGTCGAGTTTGAGACGAGGAAACAAGACATTTCTGGGTTTTAGGACTCATTCCAAATTGCAAAGTATACTCATATTCTACAGATAATCATTGAACTTTACTTAACAGGAAATAATGCAATATGTGACATTAAACTTTCATGTTCTTGCAAACTGATTTGTACTCACCGCCTTACAGATGGTTACCACGGTGATTACATGTGCAGCCGTCATTCGGTGTAACGTTATAAACATATAATGGCCCAACACTTGACACACACACACACACACACACACACAGGGGCATTTGTTCAACGCCCTCTGCGAGTCGAAGCGCTTTTTTCTTTTCTTTTTCGGATTACGGCCAGCGGCCGACATCCGGATGAGGCCGATGAGCGGCGGATACTTGAAGGGGAAACTGGCGTGGAGTGATTGGAAGAGGCCGAACTCGTATCCAGCGTTGCATTAGACGAGCCACACCGACACCGCCGCGGTTATCTGAGGCCTCGCGCTGCTTTGGCGTCACTAATGTTGTTTTGAATCAAAGGAATTCGTCAACGACTCTGAGAAAAGTTTTCTCACTTCTGAACTGTGACTCGTGCTTGTTTGGCGACACGGAGGGTTGGATGGATGGATACGAGGTGCAGAGCGACAAGGACAGCCTCGTTATTTCTCCTGCATTGAATCTGTGACCTTCACCGACCTCTTCATAGGACCCGCGGCACGGTGAGGCTACATTTGCAGGTAATTGTTGCGAAATGTAAGTAATATTTTTATACCTGCGCGGCGTACGCAGATCAATTGATACGATGCGATTAGATCCAGCTGGAGGGCCTGATACACATTTTAATATGTCACCATTTAAGATGTCATTGGCTTCATCTGCTTCCAACACTTTATGCTGAAATCCACCTTAGTTATCTGAGGGTTGGATGGATGGATACGAGGTGCAGAGCGGAAAAGGACAGCCTCCTTATTTCTCCTGCATTGAATCCGTGACCTTCACCGACCTCTTCGGGCGACCGGTATTCATAGATGTTTGTCGTGCAGCCGACACGGTGAGGCTACATTGCAGGTAATTGTTGCAAAAAGAAACAAGTGATTTTTTTATTCCTACGCAGTTTAGTGAAGAGATCCATTGATGCGATTAGATCCAGCTGGAGGGCCTGATGCACATTTTAAGATGTCAATGCGCTGCGTCGTCATTGGCTTCCAACACTTTGCGATGCTGAAATCCACATTAGCCGTCAATAGGCCTTTTTTTACTTTTAAAGAACAATATAACGACATCACTGGTGACTGAAGGGCACATTTTACAGAATGAGTTAAATGTACGAATTAAGGCAGTTAAAACTCTTGTTTCCCAAACTTCCGTTAATTAGTGTGACTCTACAGGGATCTGAGTATTGAGCCATCCAATAGTGAGCGTTGCTTTAGTTTGCTTTGCACTCCTTTTGTGAAGTCAGATATTGCTGATCGATATAGATTGAGGAGAAATAGGGGGGTTGTCGTGGAAACCTGTGGTCGGCTGAACTAGAGTCCTGCAATAGAGGCGATATGTTTGAATGTTTTTAGGTGAAATTGAAGTCGATTTTGGAAACTTTTGGGAGGCTTGTGCACCAATATTTGTTTGTTTTTTTATGGAGTTTTTCATTTCCTGAATTTTTCCAAAAGGAGTGATGTTTCCCACTTTAAGATGACTGTCGCGATTTATTAATGAACAAAAATGTGTTGTTTACTAATAATGACAATCATTAATAATAACAATAATAATGAACTCGTAAACATAAGAATGACACCAACATGATGATGGAATAAACATCATTGGGCATTTACTTCTCCGACTGGATGTCCCAGACTTGAATGACTCCCATCCCATAGTTCCCACTGAGACATACTCGTGACTCTGAGGTCCTTTTTTCTATTCTTGTGTTTAATGTCAGGAAGGTTGGTTGGTGCGCCCTTATTGTCCTTCCCTGCCTGTGCCATTGGTCACACACCATTAAACTGCCCCATGCAGGACTGCGGGGACCATCTCAGGAGATGAGTTCCAGTTTGCTGAAATGAGCTCCGCCATTAACCGTCCAGGAAACAACGGGAAGGCGTCGTTGTGTTAGAAGGCTGGAAGATGAGCCTTCTGTGACCATCCCATTGGTTTCTTCCACCCCGGTGCCAAACGGACAATGAACTCAGCAGTCAGGCGAAGATGGAAGAGAACGTCTAGAACAAGGTGTCCTAAACATTATACAGAAGGACGGAGTGGGTAATCACACGAGTGAGGGATGTGAAGCGAGACGTACAAATCAAACGGGGGACAAAAGGAACGGGATGTTTTGGTTTTTTTTACCGTTTATTTGGACGATTTTAAAGTGTTTGCGGCTCAAAGTGGCCGCGGAGCAGCTTTTTAAAAAAAAAAGCAGTCTTGTATCAGTTTAGTTCATTAGAAAGCTTTACGAGAGGAAACCCACAAGGTCAACAAGCAATAGACATAGTTCACACAGTCCAATGAATAAATAACGACCAATAAACTCGATATGATTAACAGCAGAGAGACGTTGTGTTGAGTTAATACATGATTGTTTCAGCCAATGGAAGCTGAGGAACTGTAACCAGGCTCTGGAGCTGATTGGACCTCAGTTAAATGCTCCATAATGTGGTTTTAACAGACGCCTACCAGCCAATTGAAAAGACATGTTTTCACTCTAGAAAACATCGATGAGACGTTTACGAACATCTACTGAAGTTCAGCGCGCTCCTTCATTCATAAATTGATTTCAGTCGTTTTCCAAAAACATGGATGAACTCTGGAGGACGGCTCACACCACGTAGCAAGACATTCATCTGAGATGCAGGAAAAGAAGAAGCCCGTCAGTCGTCTGTCAGCTGACTGACAGCGGGCTGACTCGAGGAATTGTTCCTGCATGTTCCCGCAGGACGAAATGAGCAACGTGAAACTCGTACGACTGGCAACGAGCGGCGTGTGATGCCCCAAAAAAGACTAAATAAAAGGACATCAGCAAAGCGCTCGTGTCTGTGGCTCCTTCAACGCACAATATACACATATCCAACCTTTTCCATTGGCGTTGATGTTTGTTGATGCAGAATTTTGTATTTGTTTCTTGCTTCCCGGTTTATATACGACTCCAGAATTTGAAATACATAAACAGGATGAATCTCCTGCATGCTCATTCGGACGCTTTCCTCTTTTTGATGTTTGTGGGTTTTTTTCAGACTGAAAAGACGTTCATATGTTTGACAAAATGTCTGGGAAATGAGTCGTTACTAGAAAGTGTGTGCGTGTGTGTGTGCGTGTGTGTGTGTGTGTGTGTGTGTGTGTGTGTGTGTGTGAGGAAGAGAAAGGCAGAGCCATTATTGAAGAAGGGGTGACGCTCCATTGTTGAGAGAAAAGGCTGAAATAAGGGAAGTGAATGGGTTGTGATTGACACACGAATGATTTTGTGTGTTTGTGTGCACTTGAGGACTCTGAATAGACTGTGTGTGTGTGTGTGAGTGTGTGTGTGTGTGTGTGTGTGTGTGCGTGACTGAATGATTGCCATTGTGCACTGTTGATGATAATGATCGCTTCCCTTGTGTGATTCATCTGGTGCAGATGGTGTTTTCCCCTTTTTTTAAAAAAGAGATCCCTTCCGAAGTTGCAGAGCTTTTGTCTATTTCTCATCACTTGTGTGCGTTTCATCTTCTACGTTGTTTGCGAGCGTTTGGGACAATTATGGCGTCGCAATCTGCACAAACGGGGGGGGGGGGGGGGGGGGGGGGGGGGGGGGGGGGGGGGGGGGGGGGGGGAGGGGGGGGGCGCTCGACTCTGCCTTTCGGGAGGTGGAATCAATGCGCGGGAGGGAAGTTGTCAGAAATTGAACCGAGGCGCCTCCGAGCCGCTTCACGCCGATTTCCGCTGGAGGTTAAACGCTCTGAGACCCCCGGAGGGGGGGGGGGGGGTAAAGCGCTGAGCTACGGGGGGGTTGAGGGAGTTACACTAAAGAATCGGATGAAGGATCTGCTCGTACAAACCGTCGTCACAACCAAAGCATCCCGTGAACGTGTCCTGGTACAAGTCAGGTCCTTTTGCTTCCCTTGTTTTTCATTCGGTTGCATGGTTTTGCTCCAGGGTCTAATTATTGATTGTTAATCTCTGTAGAGACTAAAAGGACTGTAAGTACTGCAGCTGGGATGTGGGAACACGCCGACATCCAAGTGTTAAAGGGATCAGAAGTATGAGCAGCCAGGCCGTCCAACCTGAGGGACAGAAATGGATTGAACCACAATTATCTTTAAAATCTATCAAAATGAATGTTAACGATTGCACCAGGATTACGTCCAACGGGGACATTTTCTACAGACATTGTCTCTTTCTGCAGCATCTGTGCATCCCAGTGCGGAGGGGGGGGGGGGGGGGGGGGGGGGGGGGGGGGGGGGGGGGGGGGGGGGGGGGGGGGGGGGTTGGGGGGGGGGGGGGGCATCGAGTGGAAGCCAAACCAGCGACATGAACTCTGGTCTCCTGCATGAAAGTTCGATGAGCCACCCTCGGACATTGGAATCGTAGTTACGAGGACTAATTGGGGTCGGCCCGGTGACGGTGACGGATGAAGTATTCGTCCCGTTAAATATTGAGTTTGTCTGGGCCGTGGGTTTGTTTGTTTGTTTACTAGCCGTGTCGTCGTCGTTGTTGTTTCTTTCCTTGGGTTAGGGTTGAGTTGAAGTGTTCTCACCACC
>NC_046975.1:23158537-23191037 GCF_009769545.1 Cyclopterus lumpus | reverse complement strand
GCATACAGTATGTGTGTGTTTTATTATTTTAGGTTATTTTTCACTTTACACACAAACACATGACAAGACAAGGCACATCAAAACGTACATTTTAAATTCTTTAAAATCAACGTTCACAGGAAACAGTTTTCTTTAACTCAGTTTTCAGGTTTACTTGTGCAACCAAAACTACTTTATGTTTAGAACAATATTTGGGTTTAAATAAGAATGTTTCCTCTCTCTCTCCCGCACTGAAGAGCCGTATAAGTGCAAAGATGGACCTGAAGGAACACACACACACACACACACACACACACACACACACACACACACACACACACACACACACACACACACACACACATGGACACGATAGATGTTTAGTAGCGTGATTAAAACCTGTGATTTAATACTTAAAGGTTTCTGGCCCTGAGATGAAGGTCAAATGTGTCTCGGGTCCATTTTATTGTCGCGTTTTATCTTTTTTTAAATCTTCATCCCAGAGGAGAGGGATGAAGGCTGAGGGCCGTTTACATCATCACCAACGACCTCTTCGCAGAATGTTCTAGAACTTCTCAGTATTCCATCCCTCCTCCTCCCCCTCCCCCTCCTCGTCCTTCTCCTTCTCTTCCTCCTCCTCCTGCTGCTCCTCCTCATCCTCCCCGTCCTCCTCTTCCTGCTCCTCCTCCCCCTCTCCCTCTCCCTCGTCCTCTTCCTCCTCCTCCTCCTCCCCCTCTTCCTCTTCCTCCTCCCCCTCTTCCTCTTCCTCCTCTCCCTCTCCCTCCTCCTCCTCCCCTCCTCCTGCTGCTCCTCCTCATCCTCCTCTTCCTTCTCCTCTTCCTCCCCGTCCTCCTCCTCCTCCTCCCCCTCTTCCTCTTCCTTCTTCCTCCCCCTCTTCCTCCTCTCCCTCTCCCTCCTCCTCCTCCCCTCCTCCTGCTGCTCCTCCTCCTCCCCCTCTTCCTCTTCCTCTTCCTCCTCCTCCTCCTCCTCCTGCTCCTTTCCCTCTCCTCCTCCTCCTGCTCCTTTCCCTCTCCTCCTCCTCCTCCTCCTCCTCCTCCTCCTCCTCCTCTTCCTCCTCCTCCCCCTCTTCCTCTTCCTCTTCCTCCTCCTCCTCCTCCTCCTGCTCCTTCTCCTTCTCCTCCTCCTCCTGCTCCTTCTCCTCCTCCTCCTTCTCCTTCTCCTCCTCCCCCTCTTCCTCTTCCTCCTCCTCTTCCTCCCCCTCCTGCTCCCTCTCCCTCTCCCTCTTCCTCCTCCTCCTCTTCTTCCTCCTCCTCCTGCCCCTCCTCCTCCTCCTCCTCCTCCTCCCCCTCCTCCTCCTGCTCCTTCTCCTCCTCCTCCTTCTCCTTCTCCTCCTCCCCCTCTTCCTCTTCCTCCTCCTCTTCCTCCCCCTCCTCCTCCTGCTCCTTCTCCCTCGTCCTCCTCCTCCTGCTCCTTCTCCTTCTCCTCCTCCTCCTGCTGCTCCTCCTCATCCTCCTCCTGCCTCTCCTCTTCCTCCCCATCCTCCTCTTCCTCCCCCTCCTCCTCTCCCTCTCCCTCTTCCTCCTCCTCCTCTTCTTCCTCCTCCTCCTGCCCCTCCTGCCCCTCCTCCTCCTCCTTCTCCTCCTCCTCGTTCTCCTCCTCCCACTCAAAGGAAAGGAGGGATGGATGTTTTCTCTTTATTCTCTAATATTTGAGTATATTTTTCCCCGTCTGCCTCCGTTTTTTTTTATTATTTATTATTTATTATTTATTATTATGGGCTAATTGGCTTAAAATCTCTATGGAAGTCATGTTTTTTAAGTCTGGAAGTTCCGTGACACGAACAACTGTCTCCTGGGTGAAAGTCTGATATTTCTGAGATCCACCCATCAGCACCAACGTCCTCCTCATGATGACGTCATCACTCCTCATGATCTGCTCGACGTGGATTACATAGAAATTGATTGTGCGGGTTGTATGTGAATAAAAGTGCATTTCTTTTCCATCGGTATAACTTTCTGAATTAATATTTGTAATATAATGCTGATTCCCATCTGCTGTATGGGAACAAAAGTAAACACTTAGCAGTTGCTCTCCGTATTCACAAGTTTTTATTTATTAAAATCATATTTTTCTGAACGCCAGAAGGATGACGGACGTTAAAACTCTTCTTCTCTCGTTCTCTTTCAGGAAAATCAAGACCAACTACTTCATCGTGTCTCTGGCGTTCGCCGACCTGCTGGTGTCGGTGCTGGTGATGCCGTTCGGCGCCATCGAGCTGGTCCACCAGCACTGGATCTACGGCGAGACCTTCTGCCTGGTCCGCACGTCGCTGGACGTCCTGCTGACCACCGCGTCCATAATGCACCTGTGCTGCATCGCCCTGGACAGGTGAGTGTCGGATCGGAGTGTGTGTGTGTGTGTGTGTGTGTGTAAGAAAATAACACACGCTCGGCATTTTTAGACGTGTGAATACGGAGAGTGAGATTCACAGGAAAGTCCGAAACAACGGCAGGAAGGAAAGCCGGTGTGAGAGCGTTATGTTTATGTGAATAAATAAATGCTATTACTTTCTCTTCAAACACACATTTACTTTATGCAAATTCAACAATTGTAAATATGACATAAAACGCTCTCTCCGGTGTTCTGCTCAACAGAACCGCACCACTAAACACAGGTCATGTTCCCCGACGTGGTGGTTGAGTACATCGAGGCCTTCAGGCTGCAGGAAATCACACGCGCTTTACTTTTATTTGGAGGTAGAAAAGTGGCCCAAAAAAAATAATAAAATATACCTTTTCGTAAGTCGTTTTAATATTTCGTAAGCAAACCCCTGAAACAGATTTAATAGCCGTCCCTCGTCATCTCCCCTTCAGTCCATTTGTTGTCTCTTCTCGTCGTGAAGCGTGTTGAATGACCCTGAAGGACCAGAGGCGAGCGAGAGACGCTGAGGAAAACTTTCTGTATTGGGAGTTTATGAAAGTAATATGTATTCGGCCCTCGAAGGATTCCTGAATGTAATCTTAAGGACCTTTAAGGTACAATAAGTCTGGGACCACCGCAGCTGGGAGCAGAGACAATGCTGGGCCCCTATGTTGCTTATCATTTAGTGGTGGTGGACCCACAGGCCTCTCACTGAGGCGTATGGTATAAAGTATAAAGTGTTTTTATGCTCACACAAACACAAAAGAATTCTCCAAATTAGAAAAACTCCAAAGATGCAGCGCTCAGCGAGACGGCGAGAGAGGAAATAGTTCCTTCATTCAATTATCTGTCCGGAGGAGCTTTGTGCTGCTCTACGCATCCTGGAAGGTTCACAGTCGAGGCAATCGCCCTTCAGCAAGCAACTTATCGGGAAGAAAAGAACCAGTTACAAAGAATTCATGAAAAGATAATTAGGTCGGCAGGACGGGTGCAGAACTTTATGCATTCATATATTCTGTTTGTGCTTCGATAGTAATGGAATGCTCTTATTTTGAAGAGGTTTCTGCGATGACATGCATCTTATCTTAATAATCAATCCACTGTTTAATTTATGTTTCAGTCTTTGCAACTTTTTTTTTTTTTTTTGCCATTTATTTTCTATTTCATCTCATTATTTGAGGTTTTAGATCTCACTTTCTTTAAAAAGCCTTTTTCAAAAAGGTTTCCTCACAATTAAAATTAAATAGATACTCAACGTATAAATAATGCACAGGAGACCATAGTAGCCATTATCTTGTCTTCGTGAATATATATTTGCTCTAATTAAAAAAGCTTTTGGCCACAGTCGCACTCGGCTTCTCCACAGCTATGAACATATGCATACATATGAATATGTGCTCAGTTGTCATTAAAACGGTGGTCAAGTAATGTGATAATTAAAGAAAAGGTGCTCTTAAGCTCTAATAAAATGCCCTTACTGTAAGAACAGGGTTAACTTTCATGTGTTGAGCAGCTCGTGAGCCCTCAGGCTGTCATCACGGGCTATTTGGGAATCATAATCACGCTTGTGGTTGCATTAAAAGTGAGAGACGGACTGTCGGAAAACGAGCGTGGAAGTCCGTCCTGGTGTTAAACCGACAACGTAATGAAACTGTCAGTCGGCTTCAGCGAAAACGCGTGAAAGAAAAGCCCAGATTTACAGAGTGTGTGTGTGTGTGTGTGTGTGTGTGTGTGTGTGTGTGTGTGTGTGTGTGCATATCTCATGGAATACCCAACGGACACATCCAAGCACACACATTCTGCAGGACAACGCACATTTGCTGAAGATTAAAACAAAGTTTTGGCAGATTCAGCACTGGGTTTGTTTGGTAATCCACCTTTTTATTACCGGAAGTTGGATCCATCACTTCTTCTCGGTTTAGGAGTTAATCTGGCAGGCAGAGATTTAAATGCTATCGCGGTGACACACGAACAAAGAATTATGGATTTAGAGCACGGACGTAGAAAGAGCTTGTTTGCATGCAAAAGCAATGTTGTAGCCTTATTAAACCAGGAAGCTTTACGGACCCTCTCAGGCATAACCACTGACCACTGGTAAAGCTGCATTCTCTCTCCTGACCACCAGGGGGCGACTCCTCTGGTTGTATAGAAGTCTATGCTTCATGTATTAAAGCTGCATTCTCTCTCCTGACCACCAGGGGGCGACTCCTCTGGTTGTATAGAAGTCTATGCTTCATGTGTTAAAGCTGCATTCTCTCTCCTGACCACCAGGGGGCGACTCCTCTGGTTGTATAGAAGTCTATGCTTCATATGTTAAAGCTGCATTCTCTCTCCTGACCACCAGGGGGTGACTCCTCTGGTTGTATAGAAGTCTATGCTTCATGTGTTAAAGCTGCATTCTCTCTACTGACCATCAGGGGGCGACTCCTCTGGTTGTATAGAAGTCTATGCTTCATGTATTCAAGCTGCATTCTCTCTCCTGCCCACCAGGAGGCGACTCCTCTGGTTGTATAGAAGTCTATGCTTCATGTGGTAAAGCTGCATTCTCTCTCCTGACCACCAGGGGGCGACTCCTCTGGTTGTATAGAAGTCTATGCTTCATGTATTAAAGCTGCATTCTCTCTCCTGACCACCAGGGGGCGACTCCTCTGGTTGTATAGAAGTCTATGCTTCATGTGTTAAAGCTGCATTCTCTCTCCTGACCACCAGGAGGCGACTCCTCTGGTTGTATAGAAGTCTATGCTTTATGTGTTAAAGCTGCATTCTCTCTCCTGACCACCAGGGGGCGACTCCTCTGGTTGTATAGAAGTCTATGCTTCATCTATTAAAGCTGCATTCTCTCTCCTGACCACCAGGGGGCGACTCCTCTGGTTGTATAGAAGTCTATGCTTCATGTGTTAACGCTGCATTCTCTCTCCTGACCACCAGGGGGCGACTTCTCTGGTTGTATAGAAGTCTATGCTTCATGTATTAAAGCTGCATTCTCTCTCCTGACCACCAGGAGGCGACTCCTCTGGTTGTATAGAAGTCTATGCTTCATGTGTTAAAGCTGCATTCTCTCTACTGACCACCAGGGGGCGACTCCTCTGGTTGTATAGAAGTCTATGCTTCATGTGTTAACGCTGCATTCTCTCTACTGACCACCAGGGGGCGACTCCTCTGGTTGTATAGAAGTCTATGCTTCATGTGTTCACGCTGCATTCTCTCTACTGACCACCAGGGGGCGACTCCTCTGGTTGTATAAAAGTCTATGCTTCATGTGTTAACGCTTCATTTTCTCTACTGACCACCAGGGGGCGACTCCTGGTTGTATAGAAGTCTATAACTCAAAGCTTTTCTTATCTTGAACCTGAACCTGACAACAGGACATAATGAACCCAATTAAAGGAGAATATTGGGGACTATTAGAGTGGATGACATCCACCAGGAGAAACAGGTCTTGATTTACCCCAAATATTGGAGACTATTGGAGACTATTGGTGACTATTGGAGACTATTGGAGACTATTGGTGACTATTGGAGACTATTGGAGACTATTGGTGACTATTGGAGACGATTGAAGACTATTGGTGACGATTGGAGACTATTGGTGACGATTGGAGACGATCGGAGACTTATTGGAGACGATTGGAGACAATTGGGGACTATTGGAGACGATTAGAGACGATTGGAGACTATTGGAGATGATTGGAGACAATTGGGGACAATTGGAGACAATTGGAGACTATTGGTGACTATTGGTGACTATTGGAGACGATTGGAGACGATTGGAGACTATTGGGGACTATTGGAGACTATTGGGGACGATTGGAGACAATTGGAGACTATTGGTGACTATTGAAACTATTGGAGACGATTGGAGACGATTGGAGACTATTGGGGACGATTGGAGACGATTGGAGACTATTGGGGACTATTGGTGACTATTGGAGACTATTGGAGACTATTGGTGACTATTGGGGACTATTGGGGACTATTGGTGACTATTGGAGACGATTGGAGACTATTGGGGACTATTGGTGACTATTGGTGACTATTGGAGACTATTGGGGACTATTGGAGACTATTGGGGACTATTGGAGACTATTGGGGACTATTGGAGACTATTGGGGACTATTAGGGACTATTGGAGTGGGCGACATCCATCTCATTGACATTGACTGCGTATTCTTTTAGGCGTGCAACAGATCACAAAACTCACAGTTCATATCGTATCACGGTCACAGATCAGATTAGCAGGAAAAAAGGAAAGAAATGTAACTTTCAACAATGCAGATGTCGATTGAATCGATGAACTTTACTGATCGTGTTGGTTGCTTTCGTTGTTGTTGTTGTTGTAGCAGCTGGTATACAAAGATGCAGACTATGTTCTTTAACCCCCCCCCTCCACCATCCTGAAGAATCA
This sequence comes from Cyclopterus lumpus, assembly GCF_009769545.1. Classification (NCBI taxonomy): domain Eukaryota; kingdom Metazoa; phylum Chordata; class Actinopteri; order Perciformes; family Cyclopteridae; genus Cyclopterus; species Cyclopterus lumpus. The sequence continues at coordinate 23,184,271 of NC_046975.1, read as the reverse complement.
TTTCAACCGCCCCAAAGACCACCCATAGTGGTTATTAGGATAAAAACACACAATTAAAATGATGAGGAAATACATGGCAACAGTGATTTTGATTATGTATTACAGACTGCTCAGAGCTAGTTTTAAGAAGTTAACAGAACAAAGGGTCAGGAGTAGAAAGGAAACAATTGATAACGTTGGGAAGTATTGCTATTTTAGAAGGTGTTCGAGTGTGTAGCTTTACCTCAGCAACCTTCATGAAGGTGCTCCTCGTGAAGCCTTTATGAAGGTGTTCCTCAAGGATCCGTCCAGGGCTCCAATGAATCATTTACTTACTTTACTTATTTCAACCCAAACCTTCTTTTACTGAAACTTAGTAGTTCTGTTGCCTCAAACACAGTAAATAGTAACTCTTAGTTCACATTAACCACATTTTTAATCTTATCGGACCACCCTGAAAGATGGGGCTAGAGTGGCACCCGTTTAAAAGTGACACAAAGGAAAAAAACAGGAAAATACCGTCTTTCAAAACCTCCCCTTTGTTATTGACCTAAAAAAAAGTGATTTTCTAATGTAATTTCAGTTGCCTCCAATAGAGAAAGACATACACACACTGCGAGTTCTCCATGTCAGGAAATCAATATCGTATTAATTATGAGATTGTTCCACCAACGATCGATACCAGCGCTGTGCTGGACTGACTCACAGCTCAACATTCAGTTCGAGGAGCTCCTGGTGACAAAACCGAGTGAAACGATGATGGAACAAAACAATCCCTTCCAACATGTTTATGCTTTTGGAGGAAGAGCAGAGGTGAACCTCAGGAAAGGCTGCTGATGTCATGTGTTGCTTCCAGCATTCTGAATCAAAAACACAAAAAAAAGAGCAAAACAAGAAAATAACCGACCAGGGAAGAAGAAAACAACCCCCCCCCACCCCCCTCCCTCCCCCGATATATTATTATAATGAAGCTCTAAAAGGAAGCATCTGTCGACCGCATCACTGGAGGAGAAAAAGGGAATAAACACAGGAGGAAACAATGAGCAACCTTTTTAAATGCACAACGTGGTAGAATTTAGATGGAAAAACAAAAGGGGAAAAAGAAGAAAAAAAAGCCATTTTATTTATTTCGTACTGCTTGTCAAATGCGGTCACTGCGTGTAGGAAACCAGGTCCCGACCCAACGAAAGGGAACACTCCGCTGAGCCGTCGACGGAGCGTTACGGAAACACGACGTGGCGTAAACATCAACGGCCGCCGCGGCGTGCACACGAGGTTCGGCCTATTATAGCGTTCGGAGCAGCAGATTTTAATGGTTTTTAGATGTTGAGGAAATTCACACAGTCCAATTGCCTACTAATATATTTTTTTTTACCAGACTATTTCATATTTTACGAGACAGGAGCAACGGGATTAAACCAACCGGCCTTGTGATTATAGTTTATTTGGTTTGTGTCACTTCCAATTAAATGTGGTAAGTAGCCCATTGTGACTCGTTTACGGACTCAAACTTTAGCACTTGATTTGTGACCTAAACATTTTTTTTACCGGTCCTTGTAGCCTTTGGTTGCGTTCCAGCTTCACTGTTTGCATATTAAGCCTCGGCTCTAATAACCGCTATCAATTAACTGGGTCGTTTTAACCACGGGGCGATGGACACCCATTCATTTGATTTATTTAATGTTGTTTTACCGCGTCACAGCTGGTACAGTGGTGGACTCGTCTCTTTAAACTCACTTTCCTTCATTAAATCCTCGTTGTTCTTCATCTGGTGAAGTTTTTTCCGTCTCTATCAAATATTGACTTTGGCTCATCTCAGCAGGAAAAGCACACGTTACCCGTGACGATAACCACGGCTCAGGTGTCCCGGTCAGGGGAGGTCAGAGGTCACAGAAGCAGAGAGAGAGAGAGAGAGAGAGAGAGAGAGAAAGAAACTTGGCAGAAAGACAACGCGAGCTTCGGAGAAAGAAATGGAAAAGAGGAGAAAAGAAGGGGAAATGGAGAAGAGGAACAAGAGAGAAAGTGAGAGAACATCGGAAGTGAGTGAACAGCTGCTGCATGAACGCGTCTCATTCACCCACCGTCAGCTGAGGAGGCTGAAAGGAGGCGGAACGGAAATGAATCAAGACTAAAAATACCAGGACCGCTGGAGGAGGATGCTCCAACACAAAGAGACCCCCAGACGGAGAGGTGGAGCTACACAAAGGGTTTAATTATCATTGGATGAACTCTTCTGTGTTACAGCCTGATGTCGAACCAAAGAACTTTGTTTCTGTATAACTATTTAAATGTATTAAATCAAATATGCGACACATTAGAACAACCGTTTTTTTTGAAGTGGATTTCATACAACAATTTCATACAAACATTTCTATTTGTTTTAAATAAAGCCACAGTTTATGTCTGGATTGCCTGAAAAAGTGGACAGGATGTTCATTGCCAAGTTTTTTGTTGAGTCACCCCGGCACAACGGCTGGATTCTCACGAGATCACGAGATCACGAGATCATGTGATCGTGCAAAATCGCACACAAGAATCCATCTCGTCAGGCTTCAAGTAATCCTTTTGTCTCCGGACCTCCAGGAAGAGCGCCGAACTTTAAAAAAAAAATGTATATAAACATACATCCTGGCATATACAAGTGGTCCAGGTCGGTCACGTGTGGCCCAACAATACTTCTCCCCATTGACTTACATTGGGAAAGAGGAGTGTATATATTTTTTTCTCCAGGTAAATCAACTTACTAGTACCAACAAGTGAATAGCCCTTTTTAAAAATGTATTTGCATTGCAGTTTAATGTGCAAGGACAACGCAAACCAATCCACAGTAAAACTGGAGCCAGAGAGGCTCATCAAGGCACGTCAGATTAACTTTGTGAATGCAGGGTGACTTTTACTGTGTGATAAAAAAGCTTTATGTAGAAAAAGAACAGAGAAAAGAGATCAACGTTGGGAGGGAGTCGACATTACAGCACAGCGGTTGTGTGAAGGACTCTGGGATCAGTGCAGCGAGTGAGCGTAGAGACCCCAGGGAGATGTCCTCCAGCATGGCCTCCCTTCTCTTTGATGCTTTTATTTAGCATTTCACTCTCGGGACTCGACCGCCTCTCGTATCGCCGCGACTAAAAAAAACCCCGTCCACGTCGATTAAAGTCTTCTGAAAGGGGAAAAGGGGCCTCGGCTGTTTACTCGGCGTCATGAAGTACATGACACGTGTCCCCCGGAGATCACCTTTTTGACCCCGTTTCTCGGGTTCTTAATTACTTACGCCGACATCCGGAGCGCCGCTGCTCGCGTCGTTGATTGCTCTCCAGCTGGTTTTGATCCGGGCGACATTTTGATGTCGCGGGTGACACACAAGCTGTTCTTAAATGTGTCTGAAGTAATCCCGGAGAATATAAACTAACTTCTTTCCCCCCTTTAGACTTATTTCATTTGTCTGTCCCGTCCTGACCGTAAACTCCCGTGGTCTTTGATCGGCTCCTCTCGGCTGTGAACGGAGCCGATAGGCTGAGCTCAGAGTGCCGAGGTCAGCGTTCATTAGCTGATTGGCTTCACGGACTCTTATTTTTCTGAATATCTCAGCACATTTTCTGAGTTTTTTTATGATCTCTGTTAAAATAACCCAGATGTCAAGACTAAAGCGTCAACATTTCCATCGGGGGGTTGCAGAATCCGCAATAAGTTGGAGTTTTCCCCGTTGACGGTGCAGGTGAATGTCTCGTGTGATTAGTTTATTCTATTTGTACAAAAGCAGCTTTGTTTGGGCGGTGAAGACCGAACCCAGTGTCGCCCCGCGGCCGCCCCGTGTGAGCGCGGTACGCGTTCTCAGAAGAAGAAGAAAAAAAGGACGGCGTCCGTATAAATAATGTCTGAATAAAAAATGTCAGAAATAAACAGAGAGAAAATGTTTTTTTGTAGATCAAAAAGGAAACGGGCCGTTCAAAAGTGCTCGCGGTCGGGACACGCCGTCATTCGACCGCGTTTACGTCTGCTTCTAATCTTCCCCAGGTTCGTGTGTGTGTGTGTGTGTGTGTGTGTGTGTGTGCGCCTTTGTGCATCTACCCATACTATTGGCTCTTTGGAAGTATTTAAGTTTCTGTGTGTGTGTGTGTGTGTCCATACGGTGCTTTTGTGCACGTTTGTTGCCCACGTTTCCATTCACACCCCCCCCCCCCCCCCCCCCCAGGAGTCTCCAACACAAAGTATGAATCCTTTGCATTTCTATTCAGACGACGCTAAGGACACTTTGTGTTGGAGACTCCGGGGGGAGGATTGTGTCGCTCGGGCCTCTCTCACTCTTAAAGAATCCATTTGCAACCTTTCGACACGTCTGTTTTGGTCGATTCAAAACCAAAAAGGGCCCTCTTGACCTTTTTTTCTTGTTTCTTAATGCCACATGCAGACCACACACAGTACACACAGCCTCTGCAAATTACCGGTGGCTGTGAAATGCCACGCACCACGAGTAAGGTAATGAGGTAGGACCGGAGCAGGGGGGGAGGCAGCCGAATATCAACAGACACTGACGGCGGGGATGAAGTGGATTAGCTTTAATACCGTTGCTGCAGAGCAGGCAACCCTCTGAGGAAAAGAGAGGGTCATGCACACTCAGCTATGGATTGTCAATTTAATGAGCATTCTCGTGATGAATCAAGTATTCGAATTAGCGTATTAAAGATGTACTAATTACCTTTTTTGGAGTATAAAGAGCGAGAAGGTCTGCAAAAGGTACGAGATTCTATGGCGTGTAGTTTATGCATAACTTCCAGACATCTCTCGTACTTATTTAAACCCAAGCCAAGTAGCCAATCTAGATTGTTTTGGTGCGAGTTGCAGAGATTATCTCGAGTAAGCCTGCTCATAATTTCTGAAAAGAGACTGTTGGATGTTGAGTTCTTAAAAAAATAAAAAATAAAAAAGTTTGGTCCTTTGAGCTCGATCTTGAATTATATTCAGGAGGAGGCCGACACCTCCACTGCCGGTAGCTCCGACAACTAGCAACTCACAAACAATCTGACTTAATGAAGAACAATGCAGGACAGCTTTTGTTTTGAATGCTTTTAAAGCAAAACTGTGAGGTTAAAGAGGCAAAAAGAGGGAATATTTATCTGTAAGTCGGTCGTTTAGAGAGACTAATGCACCACGTCAAGCCCCCAGGTGGTTTCCAGGTGTTTTCACTTATGGTGCCTGATTAGACCAACGGAGTGAACAGAATGTACTTGATTGACAGCTCCCTCCAGCTCCTCTTAGTTTAGTCGTCTGTGTTTGGATGAGACAATTTATATTGTTGTAAGTACCGACTTTCTTGTTGAAAAAATTATATAAAAGTGTATTAGGCCGGGCAATTCCAATTGCTTTACATAATGCATTAAAAACATCATGAATATATTCAAACTAAACAATTGCGTTATAGAAAAAGTGAAAGTAATACAACACTTAAAACGATTTCCTCACTTTCCTAAAATGTCCTCACTGTGTAGGATAAAAACTGTTGGTCCTCATTATGTCACATGTAAACACACACACACACACACACACACACACAACCATTGATCAGGCCAGTTAAAATGACAGGAATTGCAACACTAAGCAATGCAGCATCTGTCATGTGCCCTTTTTTTTTTTAGAATAATCTCTCTCTCTCTCTCTCTCTCACTCATTCTGTTTTTTTATCCTCTACTTCTTCTTTTCTTCTTTTCTATTCCTAATTTCCTCTTCCTCTTTTCCCCTTGCTTCTCTTTTTTTTGTCTTTTTTTTATTTCCTCTCTTCCTTTATATCTCTTCTTCCTCTCTCTCCCCCCCCCCCCCCCCCCCCCCCTCCCTCATTCACAGCATTTCTCTCTCACCAGTGCCATTCCATTCATGCGGTTCAGAGCCAGCGTCGTCTCGGTGCTATCGCCGCCCGACAGCATGCTTCCTGCTGCATTGTTTGGTATCACGCACACACACACTTGGACACACACAGATATACACTTGCTAGTGTGTGTGTGTGTGTGTGTGTGTGTTGGTCAGGCAGTAAGTTACACAGTGAATTAGATCGGATACAAAGAGAAATAAGAGTTTAAGAAGTGCTCCTAATCCCGCTGTAATGGATCGCTGGAAACGAGCAGAATCCGGTTTGTTTCGCTCTCTTTTCAAAAAGGCCGATCGTTCGGAGACTAAGCTGCTCGGCTCGTGAGCATCAAAGTGGTGACAAACATTTGGAGAGCGTGGACAATAGGAGAGACAGATCTGGGGCGGAGGGGATTGTTGACGTCGAGACGTTCTTCAAAAGGGAAGAGTCCACGTAGACAGAATACATTTCGGGGGCATCGAAAGCGTCTCCAACGGCAACGCTGCAGCCAACGGCCGACCGGCAGTTCACTGAGTGACGGTTCTACGAAGAGACGTGAAACTTTACCTCTTTTCATCATTGACTTTGTAGCTGAGGATGACAGAAGTGCTGATTGTTGGAAAGGTGGAGGTTAGAAGAGGAGAAGATAGGCAGAGATAATTGATGAGAGATGGATTGGGGGGGGGGGGGGCGTTAATGCTTAGTTGTTGGTGCTTAGCATATTTTTACAAATGCACCGGCAGCAAACACTCGCTCCCGTCGTGCCAAAAGCGCTCGTTAAAAAAGAAAAGAGGGGCCGAGTGACAGCAGAAAACTGGTATTTCATGCAGTCACTCCTCATTTGTCTGTCCGCTTGCAGATTTTAGTGGCAAAGAATTCAATTTCATAAACAAGTTATCTTTTATTCATAACTCGTGTGTTTTATTAGTCATTTCAGTTTGACAGCTCAAGGCATGATGTCGGTATAATACATTTTAAAAAAAGAAACACCTGCGTAGCCGGGAGGGACGGTAATATTATACTTTGTTATCTCAGAGATTATTTGAGTGTTTCTTCTCTGACTATTTCCCTTCTCTGGCTTTGTATTATTTGTACTTTTTTAACCATTTCATGTCCCTAACATGCCATCCTACTTGACTGCGTGAACAAGTCGAAAAGGTTCTCTATGGTCTGCATATGGCGTGGTAATTCTGGATGCATGGATTGGTTTCCCCTTCTCTGCAGGTACTACGCTATCTGCTGCCAGCCTCTGGTCTACCGGAACAAAATGACGCCCATGCGAGTGGCTCTGATGATCGGCGGCTGCTGGGTTATCCCCGCCTTCATCTCCTTCCTGCCCATCATGCAGGGCTGGAACAGCATCGGCATCGACCACCTGGTGAGACCCTCGGTGGGGTGGGGGGGGGGGGGATTCACCAAGCAGCCGGCGTTGGTTTTCTATATATATACGGGGACGGAGGTTAAAAATATAGTTTAAAAATGAAAGTTCGAGAGCAGTCAAAATAAATTCTTTGCCTGAGGAGTTTTGCATTGTTTTCACGAGACGGAAAACGCTTCCCGCGTTGCCGCGGCAACGGCATCAAAACACGTCGGACGGGGGGGGGGGCGCCAGCTGACACGGAAGCCGAGCTCTTTTTCTTCAGGGTCTTGTGCAAGTGAGGTTTGTTGAGATGAGAGTGAATAGTCTGCTTTAAGAGAGCTTCATCCGGATCAATGTGATGAGTTCAGGACCAACAGCAGCTTCTGTTTCTTCTGCATCGTGTTGAGGGCGTTAAGCTCGGATCCCAAAGAGGTCCGTAGGGATGAGATCACGAGGCGCTGCTCATTGATTGGGTCCATATGGTAACTTAAAGTGAGCGTTTGCCTCCGAACTCTTTGTTTATTCGTTAGTATTTTTCATTAAATGTCATCACTTCTCAAGACTCGCTTTTCTTTTTGTCTCTTTGGTTGATTTAATATCTGTTTTGTAACTTTTTTTGTCTATTTTGTTGTTTTTCTGGTTCTTCGCCATCCTCGCTGTTTGTTATCTTTTAATTTGAAGGAGTTTTAAAAATGCAAATATGAAAAACATCTTTCTTACAAGATAAAGAAGGAACAAATTCTCCCCCAAAAAATATGAACATGATATAAAAATTGCCTGACCGTGAATATGTGCAGTATGCGATAACTGGGTTACATTTCATAACTGAACATTTGAGAGGTTTTTGTGTAAATTTGTGAATGAAAAGTTGAAAGAGAGAGAGAGAGACAGACTCTCCCCAGCCACCGTTAAACTCGCTCGCCCTTCTGCCTTTATCTGAACGCCAGCAAAAGTTACTGCCTGTCACCGGGAGGACTGGCTGGCTCGTCTTTGGCAGTGACACACACACACACACACACACACACACACACACACACACACACACACACACACACACAAATAGGTTTACAGCAGTCTGCTCTCTTTGGGTCCAATTAGAGCCGTTAATATTCTGAGCAAACGATCGGTTTCTGGCTCAAAAAAACTGAACAAAACCACCGGAGCTCCGGAGCCCACTGGAGCCGCAGGTTCAAGTCCCGCCGCCGTCTATTGGTGACCGGCGCCTGCTGTCTCGGTGGCTCCGATTGGTCAGGGGTCAGGGGTCAGGGTCTTTGGGCACTTTCAGTACAACTTTGAGGCTAATCGTTTACTTTTCACGACATTTATTTAATCATATTGGTCACAGGAAACCCGGCATTACATCTATGAACACATGAATGCATCTATAATTAATAAATATTATGAATGATTCTGAAATGGGTGATCCTGCATAATAAGTATTTTTGCTTTTATTTATTTTTGTGAGCATGTTTTTATGCTAATACTTTTGCACTTTGATCTAACGTATCATAAATAATAATACAAAAATTATAATAAAAAAATAATGACGTCGTCACCTTTAAAATTGGATTGCTATGAAATAAGTAATGCAGCCAGGGAAAGAAATATACACTAATATTTGATCAACTAAAGAAATCTTAGTCTATTAAGACCAAAAATGACGGCGCTGTCCTTCAGAAATAAAAATACTTCTTTTAATTACGGAGCTTTTGCTAAATTGATTATGAAGCGATATTTCTCTCTTTGGATTCACAGGATTTTTTTACATCAGTGTGACGAAGAGTGGATTAATCAAAAGCAGACATCATAATCTATTAATCTCTTAATTTAATTTAGATGTCACGATTTAAAATGACACACTGGTTAAAGACCTTATGATGGTTACAGTTACTGTCTTATCGTATTCTTTTACAGCTTTTTATTTAGCTTGCCTTAATATCATATAATATTACATCATGCTGTTTTTAGTATTTTCAGAGAAACACATTAGCGAGTTTATTTGCACAATATGCAGATGATGTATAGACCGACGCCTTTCTTTGTACAATTACGACAATTTACTGTTTGTCACACACAATAAAAACTCAAATGGTCCGAATAAAGACATGTTCTCAATATATGTGGATAGAAACATACATGTAAGTTATTCAAACTGATGAAAACAAAACTTTAATAGCATAAATGAATGGTCTTCTCCTTTTTAATCATACAATAACTTCTTCAGCAATCAAAATGTGGATAAAAAATGACAGTTGACTTTAATAAGTTATAATTTAACAAAAGACTGGAGCTTCCAGAGATGATTCCCAAAAATGCTTTTTTTTCCATCGCTCAAAAGATTTAAGACATTTGAGACTGAGCGACAATTGCATGAAGTATAGATAAAAATAGATATTTATTTCCCCCTATTTACACTATCTGTATCCTTTTATCATGTGCATTCCTGCAGCAGTGGACGTAACCTCGACGTAGAAATGTCACCCCATTCATAAAAGATAACCTCCGTCTACACGCCAGGCTTTTCATGCAGGGATACCAATGGATACCTGTGTTGTTCATCTCGTTGCCCTGAGCCGAAGTCCCCCACCCCCCACAGAGATGAGACGATAGTGGAGGAAAGAAAAACTGTGATGGGATGTCGGTGTGATTAATGGAGATGTGGAGAGCCTCCTGAGGAGAGCACGGGGATCTTTAAGTGGGATGCCGTGGAGTCTGGAGGTGTTTTCAAGTCGTAGCGTCGTGAGGCTACTCCAGCTCTCAGTGAATCAGACGGGACTTCATGTGATTGAGTCTTTTGTGTGATTGGACACCGATCTGCTTCAGGACAACTTTGTTTTAATTCTATCAAAGCATGAAATGAGACATTTGAATAATCCTCCTATGTCAGCTGAGAACAAGATAATGTTGCTACGGAGGGCAGACTTTGAATACATTGTAATACTTGGCAGCGGGTACTTCAATGACTGGCAAAGGTCCTCTGCCAAAAGGCCTCTGGCAAAGGTCCTCTGGCAAAGGTCCTCTGGCAAAGGTCCTCTGCCAAAAGGCCTCTGGCAAAGGTCCTCTGGCAAAGGGCCTCTGCCAAAGGTCCTCTGGCAAAGGTCCTCTGCCAAAGGGCCTCTGGCAAAGGTCATCTGCCAAAGGGCCTCTGGCAAAGGTCCTCTGCCAAAGGGCCTGTGGTAAAAGGTCCTCTGCCAAAGGTCCTCTGCCAAAGGGCCTCTGGCAAAGGTCCTCTGCCAAAGGGCCTGTGGTAAAAGGTCCTCTGCCAAAGGTCCTCTGCCAAAAGGCCTCTGGCAAAGGTCCTCTGCCAAAGGTCCTCTGGCAAAGGTCCTCTACCAAAGGTCCTCTGCCAAAGGGCCTCTGGCAAAGGTCCTCTGGCAAAGGTCCTTTGGCAAAGGGCCTCTGGCAAAGGTCCTCTGCCAAAGGGCCTCTGGCAAAGGTCCTCTGCCAAAGGGCCTCTGGCAAAGGTCATCTGCCAAAGGGCCTCTGGCAAAGGTCCTCTGGCAAAGAGCCTGTGGTAAAAGGGCCTCTGGCAAAGGTCCTCTGCCAAAGGGCCTCTGGCAAAGGTCCTCTGCCAAAGGGCCTGTGGTAAAAGGGCCTCTGGCAAACAGCCTCTGGCGGTCGTTTTCCAATCGTGAGATCGGCGGTTCGATCCTTGTGGATGTCAAAGTGTCCTTGGCCTTGACACTGAACCCCTAATGGCTACCGCGGCGCCTGTGAATGTGGATTTATTTAGAGATGATTGGGCGGCACCTTGCACGGTGGCTCCTCTGCCATCAGTGTATGAATGACTAGAAAGGTGCCATTGACCACGCTGTCGTTTACAAGCTAATTGTAAGCTAATAAGACAATAGCCCATTTGTTCCCAGACTGCATTTCTGCCTCTTTTGGCCTCTTTTATGATGGTTAGTTTGAGCTGAAAATGCTAAAACGTTGTTTCACCGTTGCTCCGTCTGACCGGCGCCTCTCACGTGACTTCTTTTCACCAGATCGAAGAGCGGCGCCACAGCGAGGGCAGCAACTCCACGTCCTGCGTCTTCATGGTGAACAAGCCGTACGCCCTCACCTGCTCCGTGGTGGCCTTCTACATCCCGCTGGTCCTCATGGTGCTGGCCTACCAGAGGATCTACGTCACGGCCCGCGCACACGCCTTGCAGATCAGCATGCTGCAGCGGGCGGGCGGAGCCGGCACGGACTCCGCCGACCACCAGCGCAACCACCGCATGCGAACTGAGACCAAGGCGGCAAAGACGCTGTGCATCATCATGGGTTGCTTCTGCCTCTGCTGGGCGCCGTTCTTCATCACCAACGTGGTAGACCCCTTTATAGACTACACAGTGCCGGACAAGCTGTGGGTGGCCTGCCTGTGGCTGGGCTACATCAACTCCATGCTGAACCCCATCCTCTACGCCTTCCTCAACAAGTCCTTCCGCCGTGCCTTCCTCATCATCCTGTGCTGTGGGAGGAAGAGGTACCGCAGGTCGTCCATCCTGGGGTCAGGCGCTCCCTGCACCGCCACCCAGATCAACGGCTCCACACACGTACTCAAGTAAGTCCTCAGAGTCCGGGGCTCCGCCTCCAGGGTTTACGAGCATTGTGCAAGAAAAAAAAGAAAAAGTAAATAGTAGTTCTTGTTTTACGCTCAGAATATCTATTTATGTAGCGAAATCATGTTGTCATGTGTTGTTTTTTTGTTTGTTTTGTGTTGCTTTTATGTCACACAATTGGGTTCAAAGTAAAATATCGTACAACACACAAAGAACGACGTGGGGAATTAGAATATTTGGAGAAAATGTTTTATCTCTCTCAAAGAATTACCACTTTCTTCTGGAAATCTTTGCATTCTTTAAGCCCGGCTCAAAGCATTTTTGCTAATAGATCTTCACCCTTGCAATTCCTATTTTTGTCTACGTAAACCGTGACTTTCTATAATGTTCTTATCATGGATATTCCCGTAGTCATCTCACAGAATACAGACGGGAGCCATTAATCCTCCATCTGCCCCGCGTACAGTAGACATACTGCAGACATCTATTTAATAATGTGCAGCGGGTCAAATGGCACGTAGCGACGGGGCATTGTGATACAAAATCATTTATTTTTGGGGATGACTTTATCTCCGTGAAAACCCTCCCTGTCTGGACTCATTATTCTAAACACAGAACCCGTGTTTCACGGAGATAAAGAGTCGGACCTATAATGTCTATAATCTCCATGTATTTCCCTCCACGTCCGGATAGGACGATCTTATCGGTGTTCAATAACGATGAACGGAGCGGCTTATTTTTTAATAGAATCCTTGTTATTGCTCCGAAGGTTGAAATAATCATGCACATGGAACATTATATCTAGTGTAACGCAGTATGTAGTGTGTATATAGTTGAAATGTGTGAAATGTATATGCTACATTCGCCATTGGACAGACATGGTGATGCACACACACACACACACACACACACACACACACACACACACACACACACACACAGGACCAATCCCATTATCTCCCTCACGAGATAATAATTATAATTAGAAAGGAATAAGCCAGTTAACAGACACACTGTCGCTGAACAGATGACACGCTGCCATAAGTACTCAGACGATGCATTCGCTTTGGCACAGCGACTCGATGTGTCACATCAATACGAACGTAAAGCAGAGCTTGAACCAATTTGCTGAGCGGCTAAAGCACATAAACAGCACATGGTCTAACTGTGAGAAACGCCTTTTCATTTATTTAGCGTAGACACTTTTAGAGGCTTTTTTAATCTACCAAAATAAAACAGTCTGACTGTTTTGTTTCCTGTATTCCTCCCGCTCACGTTAGCCCCCCAGTAGCGCTCCATCTTTATTCGGATATCTTCGAGTCCTTTATGCCCGTTAAGTAAAAACCGACTTCCATCGCTGGAGACGGTTGAAGCGTTTGGAGGTTCGTCTCGATCTTTTCGAGACAAAAAAAGTTCATCGCCGCTCAGGAATCGAACGTCCGAACCTCTGGATTTAAATGGTGTGCAACCAGTCTGAGAGTATTTCAGCATCTCAACGTCATCTCTTGCTTCCTCTGACCCAAAAATGTAACATCACTGCAATGAAACAACTCGTTATGCTAATTGTTACACCAGAACCACAGAGTTTGTACTTGTACGGAGTGTCCTCCAGAAGACGAACATTCATAATGGCCGGCAGCCTTTTCAGTGGGAATCCGTCACTTTTTCCGTAACCTTTATACTTTTCTACAAAGGTCTGTTTTTTTTCGTACTACTTTCTCATCCAGAGCACCCGATAAAAGGTCAGAGACGACATTCCACACACCTGCAAATGAGGTTTCCTCCTCACGCAGAGAACAGGGTGTAATGAATTAAACAATTTTCCTTTTTTTTTTAAGGACGGCTATATATGTCTACTTCTGTAAAGACGAAATGTAGTGATCTGGCAGAAATGTTCTGGAATAGCGAGACCTTAGAAAAATACATGAGTGGTATTACGAAATCCTTTGAGACTCGTGTTGGAGCTCCAGGAAAAAGCTTTTGTTTTAAAATGTGATTTGACTCTCGACTTCTGCCGAAATAACCGCTGACACCCTGAGATGTCGTGGCCGCTGGAGCTCCTCTTAGATCAACGCGTGCGTTACATCAACGCGGGATTAATGTTCGCTCTGCCGACCGTCGGCGAGACATTTTCAATCCCGCTCTGACATTTTCTGGACAACCTCCAGAGAGTTGTTACTGTGGATTGAGAGGAAGCTATTAATGTGAGCCCCGGTCCATATGGAAGTCATCTGTACACTCATTATGTTACTGAGAAGTAAGTACTGCGGAAATAAAAGGACATTTATTCACAGAGGAATAGATACACCAGGAAGTTGTGATATTTTCAGAGGTTGTCTGTGTTATTAATCCTTAATTCTGCCAACTAGATTCAACCAAAGTCAGTCGTGATCTAATAACAGGCCTGTGTCAGTGGCATCTTCTTCCAGGATGAGACTATATTGAATAAAAAGATTAACCACACTGTTGTACAGTATGTGTAGAAATACATGTTGTTAATACAAATAAACATTGTAAACACGAGTGCATGGCCTCGATCGGTAGCTCTAAGTCTTCTTTAATACAGTATGATGTTCATTTAGTAAAGCATGGTTTACTTTAGGGGCTTGCCTGCATAATGTGTTATATGCTATTCAAGACCCAATTCATGAGGAGGGTCATCTTGCTGCTCTGCGTCGTCTGACGGACTCGACTGACATCATTTTACTTTTAAACGTATTAAAAGTATTAAATTATGAATCTATTAGCTTTTCTATTCGAACTCTGAAGCCATTTGAACACCCAGGAGTGAGAAAAACAAAAGATATGCGTAGTAATTCATAAATTGCAGCACCGCAGCGTCAATACAGCTCTCTGCAGGCGTAACGTTGGACTCTAATGGCCTTCACGCCCACTCGTCGCCGCCATTAGCTGCTTTACCAGCAAATGTGACACCACGTTTTACACAATCAGAGTCATTACGAGTTGGGATTCCTTTCCATCGACATTTCTGAATGTTATTGCTTACTACTGAAATAATTGACGTTTTTGCTTCATATCGGTACATGAATCATTCACTACACATTTCCCTGCACACTCGTTCATTATATCGCTCATTATAGAGTATATATAGTATATATATATATATATATATATATATATATAGTGTGCTATTCATAGGAACTCCACAGTGCGCTGACACCTGTGGATATTAGAGGTTTGTGGCTCTCAGCTGATGGGCATCCTTTGGGGGTCCGCTCATATGTTGGGTCTAAACACATGTGCAAAATCCTTTTTATCCAAAGTGCACAGGAACACCCGTTACTTAGCAACCAAAACCTGCACACCACGATGACGATGACGAAGATATATATATATATATATATATATATATATATATATATATATATATATATATATATATATATATATATATATATATATATAAAGAAAAGCTTACTCACACACGCGATTGGAACAAATTCTGTGCTTGGAAAAAGATAAACCAAGATTAAAAAAATAGAAACACAAAATAACCACTAAGGATATAGGATATAGCCGGTCTTGTGCGTCTACGTCTTGGCTTTTGGCCGTCGCCAATGGTTGCATGTTTCGCCAAATTGTTTTTTTGCAGTGACCATATTTGCACGTCTCTGGTCCAGCACACAATGCTTTATGGTCTAAATGGACCATCATGTACTAAATTGTATTGAAGATGACTTGAAGACCATAAACTCGTGTTTACAATGTTTACTGAGGGAATAAATCAAGAGAGAAGTAGAGTCATGTATATAGACTTCTACCAGAGGATTGCTTGAGCACCTCGTGTTTACACCCCAACATAAACACACCCGTCTGCCTGTTCTTTACAAGGAAACCCACAGAGACTCACCGGCCTGATGCTTTTTTTAAATAAATATCTTGGAATCATCCCAGATTTGAATCTATCATCTAATAAAAATGTATCCGGCACTATTAAATTCAACCCGGGTACCTTTTTAGGCAGAACGACCATTCATCACAACGGAGGCAGCCATTTACCCACATAACACACTGTTTTACCAGCTGGTCACAAGCAACTCAGACCATTAGCTTTCACCATTGCAATATAGTTCAAAAGTATAATTCCAAACCTTTTTGCAGATGCTTCTCTCGTCTTTAAGGTTTCGACACGGGCTGGAAACCTCCCACGCCGAATCGGTTCATAATGCAGAAGGCGGAGCAAATTTGGCCATTTATATACTTCTAAGTCACATTTATTCGTTGCTGGAATGACTTCAGATGCACAAAGTATCCGGAAATGTTGTTATGCATCATCTAAATACTATATATAGTATAAAGACCTAAAGACATTACTTTGGCTAGAAGAAATCGATGTCGTCCGGCTCTCTGCCGGTCCGGGTTCATTTAAAGCACCAACTGATAGACAGTGGAACCAGGGATGAGTGAGGTAATCAGATTGTGGTAATCAGCAGTTTGTCGTTTGTGTTGTCTCCATCAACAGCTGTGGAGCTGCAGAAGTCACATGTCAATCAAAACAGCATGGGGGGGGGGGTGGGGGGGGGTCATGATGGCGTCTTCCATTTAATTCCTCTCTTTTATGCGTCTCTCTTTCTGTAATTTGCTTTTCATGAACTGTATAAAAGTTGAATCGCTTTACTTTGAAAGGTTGCAACCTCTTTTTTTTGGCGTGTTGTAAATTGAACCGATTTCATTGCTTAGTGTGACTGATATCAAGAGATAAGGCATTATTTCACAATATGAAGGCAAAGCCACAAAGCAAACGGAAAAACATAATTCACGAATCTGTAAACGATGGAGAGACAATCACCCGGCACACGCTCACAAGCCAAAGAGTAAACGTGCGTTAAGACGATGTTTCAGTTATGGATTATGATCGTATCGGAGATACACGAGCTCCATTAGAAGTCGACGCAATGACTTTGGTCCAGATAAAAGATGTAAAATAAAGAGAACGGTGTGGGCTTTGTCCACTTAGGAGACTGGGAAGTGTCCGTACTAGTGCCCTATCTTTTATGTCTTACAGTTCTATTTGATTGCATGTGACCAACATCTCTCTCTCTAAGCTTTATTACCTCACCATTTTTAAAACGTGTACATCATTAATACTCGTTACCACGACATTTTACTCACAGGTTAATTGCTGACACAAAAAAAACCCAGTTTAGTCCAAAAGTACTTCACCTGTGATGTTGTAAATAATCCATCAGTACATATAAACTGTGTGTGGAAGCTCAATTAATTTAAACCAGGAAGTAGGTCTACGAAGAACAGGTGTTGGGGGTAATTTATCCAGTAAATCCTATAATGATAATAATAATAATAATAAAGTAATTCGTGCTCACTGTGTCTTCCAACGAGAGCACGAGTGATAAGGACGGATCGTTTTATTTGCGTGTTTTTTTATTGCCGTTGGTGTTCGCGGTCTCGCCGTCGCGGCGCGAGATCGAGTGTCTCATCACGAAGTCGCAGTCACGGCACATTTGATCAATTCAAACTCAAATTTTCGATCGTGTGCCGTTATTAAAAACCCATCAGGCTGATTGACACGTCACGTAATGTAACGCCGTGTGACGATACGACTGTACGCCTCCCTGGACAAATGTACAGGAGACGTCCATTCATCTTCCACATTATTATTACATGTTTATTTCTGGGACTTAATGGAGCATAATATGCTAGCATGAATTAGGTGAAAGGCATGCTGGGAGGAAGCACAGACTGTATGTAAGGAGTGGACGCGGTCGTCGTGACGACGGCTTCCATTAGTTTGTGGACTGATGTTTCGAAAGCCTCGAGTTCGATAATTTGTAATTGCAACCGATGAACGGAAGTGACCATATTTGGAATGAGGAGGAGTGACGTAGAGACCTGTCAATCACCTTGTAGACCCGCCCCTAAAGCATCCCCTGCTTTATGGTCTGTTTGACCATAATTTACTAAATGAACATCGCGCTGTATTGAAGAAGACTTGAAACTAGAGATTGAGACCATAAATTCATGTTTATAATGTTTACTGAGGGAATAAATCAAGAGAAGTAGAGTCATTTATATAGACTTCTATACAACCAGAGGAGTCGCCCCCTGGTGGTCAGGAGAGAGAATGCAGCTTTAACACATGAAGCATAGACTTCTATACAACCAGAGGAGTCGCCCCCTGGTGGTCAGGAGAGAGAATGCAGCTTTAACACATGAAGCATAGACTTCTATACAACCAGAGGAGTCGCCCCCTGGTGGCCAGGAGAGAGAATGCAGCTTTAACACATGAAACATAGACTTCTATACAACCAGAGGAGTCGCCCCCTGGTGGTCAGTATAGAGCTTTAACACATAAAGCATAGACTTCTATACAACCAGAGGAGTCGCCCCCTGGTGGTCAGTATAGAGCTTTAACACATGAAGCATAGACTTTTATACAACCAGAGGAGTCGCCCCCTGGTGGTCAGTATAGAGCTTTAACACATGAAGCATACACTTCTATACAACCAGAGGAGTCGCCCCCTGGTGGTCAGGAGAGAGAATGCAGCTTTAACACATGAAACATAGACTTCTATACAACCAGAAGAGTCGCCCCCTGGTGGTCAGTATAGAGCTTTAACACATGAAGCATAGACTTCTATACAACCAGAGGAGTCGCCCCCTGGTGGTCAGTATAGAGCTTTAACACATGAAGCATATACTTCTATACAACCAGAGGAGTCACTCCCTGGTGGTGAGTATAGAGCTTTAACACATGAAGCATACACTTCTATACAACCAGAGGAGTCGCCCCCTGGTGGTCAGTATAGAGCTTTAACACATGAAGCATACACTTCTATACAACCAGAGGAGTCGCCCCCTGGTGGTCAGGAGAGAGAATGCAGCTTTAACACATGAAACATAGACTTCTATACAACCAGAAGAGTCGCCCCCTGGTGGTCAGTATAGAGCTTTAACACATGAAGCATAGACTTCTATACAACCAGAGGAGTCGCCCCCTGGTGGTCAGTATAGAGCTTTAACACATGAAGCATGGACTTCTATACAACCAGAGGAGTCGCCCCCTGGTGGTCAGTATAGAGCTTTAACACATGAAGCATACACTTCTATACAACCAGAGGAGTCGCCCCCTGGTGGTCAGGAGAGAGAATGCAGCTTTAACACATGAAACATAGACTTCTATACAACCAGAAGAGTCGCCCCCTGGTGGTCAGTATAGAGCTTTAACACATGAAGCATAGACTTCTATACAACCAGAGGAGTCGCCCCCTGGTGGTCAGTATAGAGCTTTAACACATGAAGCATAGACTTCTATACAACCAGAGGAGTCACCCCCTGGTGGTCAGTATAGAGCTATAACACATGAAGCATGGACTTCTATACAACCAGAGGAGTCGCCCCCTGGTGGTCAGTATAGAGCTTTAACACATGAAGCATACACTTCTATACAACCAGAGGAGTCGCCCCCTGGTGGTCAGGAGAGAGAATGCAGCTTTAACACATGAAACATAGACTTCTATACAACCAGAGGAGTCGCCCCCTGGTGGTCAGTATAGAGCTTTAACACATGAAGCATAGACTTCTATACAACCAGAGGAGTCGCCCCCTGGTGGTCCCTGATTTTAAATCTGTGCACCATCTCAGTGCAGGAGGCGTGTACACTTGAAGTCCTTTGACACATGAACACGAGGTCGATGCCCAATAAAAAAAGGCGCAGAGTAAATGTCTTTATCTCCATTTTATGACCGAGGTGAAGCAGAGTGTGCTGATCTCTGACCAGTCCTTAATCCCATAGACTCTCTCTGCGCTCTTTGCCAAGCTGTGGCGGCTTCGGCTGCGCGGACCCCGTTCAGTGTGACCTTTCTCTCCCACGGCGCCGTTACAGCGAGGCCATTCAGCGCCGCCGAGGTCGTCGGCTCGGGGTAGTAACGGCTTTTTAAAATGCCATGGGGGTTTTTCTATCGGCTCCGCCTTTTAGATACAGTAGGAGCCCCGGAGCGAGGCCCGAGCGGGAGATTAACGCGTCGTGAGTCACACACACACACACACACACACAAAATACACCTGAACACACGCCACTCAATTTACACCCGACCGCTGCTGCTGCATTCTGGGAAAACGGTTCCGGTTATAGAACAGATTGGATATTGTTCCCGTTTGACCCCCCCCCCCTCCCCGCCGGTGGCCTGTGTTTCTCAGCTAATCATTGGCTGCGGAGGTGTCGGGTGTCACTCTCTCTCTCTCTCTCCCCCCCCCCTCGAGGGCAGTAACCATGACTCACTTTCGGCCCACAAACGTGGGTGTTGAGGCCCATTGTCGCGGGTTCTTTTGTACGACTGTGAGGTGTGATTGACGCAGCTGGAGAGTCCAAATAAAAAAAGAAGCAATGAATGTGTTCCACGACAAAGAAAGCCATTCCAGATGAGAGACGTGAAAAACACTGAACCTCGTACCGAGAGGCATCGCGACCACAATGTGAAATAATACACCCGAGAGATGATCCGTTCACGTGTATAATCTGTATCTGTATTATCTGGATGCAGCAGCAGGTCAAAAGGTCGCGCACTGGAGCCTTATGATAATATGACAGACGTGTTCACAGCAGCACGTCTCAGGAAAGTGTCTCCACGTTTTAGTTGAAAGCGTTCAATCGGAAATATGTTCAACGAGTCTGAAAACGTCTCATTATCATCTGATACCGCCCAGTATCTGGATGGGCAAGTTAATAGCATTATATATATATATATATATATATATATATATATAATGCTATTAATATCGTATTAATCTTATTAATATCCATCTTGTTTTTTTTTATGTTCATTCTATATCAAATTTCATTTTCTGTAATGTGCTTTGAAAGTTGCTATAAAGGTGCTATAAATATATATAATATATATATATATATATAATATATATATTATATATTTATAGCAGCATAGGTGCTATATAAATATATATATATATATATTTATAGCACCTTTCAAAGCACTATATTTGATATAGAATGAACATTGGAACATGGGGAGTTTTTCCTGATCTGATGTGAGGTCAAAGGTCAGGGATGTCGTACGTGTACAGATTGTAAAGCCCTCTGAGGCAAATTTGTAATTTGTGATATTGGGCTATACAAAATAAACTGAATTAAATTGAATTGAACATTCAAAAGAATAAGATGGATATTAATAAGATTAATAAGATATTAATAGCATTATATATATGTATGTATATATATATATATATAAGATTGAGATACAAAAATAAGATTCAAACTTTTAATACATGTTTCATCTCAACCGTTAAAATTGTTTTTTTGGGTGGAAATCGACATCTTTGCTCGGGGGGGTCGCCGCGGTAACGAGCTCATCACTCATTGCACCGCCCCGCGAGTCAAAGTGACGAGCGACTCACAGCGAAGCTCACGTTAGTGTTTAATGGAAAAAAGAAAAGGTATAAGTTATGCAACTTCTGCACAACTTTATCCCCACACTGAGACTCCCTGGTTTCTAGAGAGAGAGAGAGAGAGAGAGAGGATATTAGGATATCAGGATATTACAAAATATTGATGTCAGCCTTGTAAATCCCTAAATATTGAGGAAATGAAGAGGCAGCAACTTTAATTAATGATTTTCTTTTTAAAAAGCTAATTTAAAATGTGCTTACAGCGTAAAGCCTCTCATAACAGGACGCCGGGGGGGGATTCAGGACCGCTGCTGGACTGTTGACTCAATCTTTTTGGGGGGTTACCATGGCAACAGAAAACCTACACGACGCTGTGCAGTAAAAACTAAACGTGCAGAATAAAAAATACACACAGAGGATCATTCATTCCTTATTATTAAAGACTTGACCTAAATGCACAATAAATAGGACCCTTATCTTCTTCTTTTTAATTCGAGGTAATCATGAAACACACCTGTGAATACATTGTAGTGGTTACCTGTGAGGAGGCCGCTGTTCATGAGTGAAACCACAAAATACAGACTTGTTTTAAGTTACGCAGTAAGCCAGGTCGCCGTGGTTACGTAACATCCTGAGTTATTTAACGCTGGAGGGGTACGTAGTGTGTGTTATTTGGGTATGTAGTGTGTGTTATTTGGGTATGTAGTGTGTGTTATTTGGGTATGTAGTGTGTGTTATTTGGGTACGTAGTGTGTGTGTTATTTGGGTACGTAGTGTGTGTGTTATTTGGGTGCGTAGTGTGTGTTATTTAACTCGTAGTGTGTGTTATTTAACACGTAGTGTGCGTTATTTGGGTATTTAGTGTGTGTTATTTGGGTACGTAGTGTGTGTGTTATTTGGGTGCGTGGTGTGTGTTATTTAACTCGTAGTGTGTGTTATTTGGGTACGTAGTGTGTGTTATTTAACACGTAGTGTGTGTTATTTAACTCGTAGTGTGTGTTATTTAACTCGTAGTGTGTGTTATTTAACTCGTAGTGTGTGTTATTTAACACGTAGTGTGTGTTATTTAACGCGTAGTGTGTGTTATTTAACTCGTAGTGTGTGTTATTTAACTCGTAGTGTGTGTTATTTAACTCGTAGTGTGTGTTATTTAACACGTAGTGTGTGTTATTCAACGCGTAGTGTGTGTTATTTAACTCGTAGTGTGTGTTATTTAACTCGTAGTGTGTGTTATTTAACTCGTAGTGTGTGTTATTTGGGTACGTAGTGTGTGTGTTATTTGGGTGCGTAGTGTGTGTTATTTAACTCGTAGTGTGTGTTATTTGGGTACGTAGTGTGTGTTATTTAACACGTAGTGTGTGTTATTTAACTCGTAGTGTGTGTTATTTAACTCGTAGTGTGTGTTATTTAACACGTAGTGTGTGTTATTTAACGCGTAGTGTGTGTTATTTAACTCGTAGTGTATGTTATTTAACACGTAGTGTGTGTTATTTAACTCGTAGTGTGTGTTATTTAACACGTAGTGTGTGTTATTTAACGCGTAGTGTGTGTTATTTAACGCGTAGTGTGTGTTATTTAACGCGTAGTGTGTGTTATTTAACTCGTAGTGTGTGTTATTTAACTCGTAGTGTGTGTTATTTAACTCGTAGTGTGTGTTATTTAACACGTAGTGTATGTTATTTAACTCGTAGTGTATGTTATTTAACTCGTAGTGTATGTTATTTAACTCGTAGTGTGTGTTATTTAACTCGTAGTGTGTGTTATTTAACGCGTAGTGTGTGTTATTTAACTCGTAGTGTGTGTTATTTAACACGTAGTGTATGTTATTTAACTCGTAGTGTATGTTATTTAACTCGTAGTGTGTGTTATTTAACTCGTAGTGTATGTTATTTAACTCGTAGTGTATGTTATTTAACTCGTAGTGTGTGTTATTTAACTCGTAGTGTGTGTTATTTAACGCGTAGTGTGTGTTATTTAACACGTAGTGTGTGTTTTTTTGGGTAAATCATTTTTCTCTCAGATCAAAGGTCTTTGAGCTGTTTGGATGATTTACAGGATGAATATGATGAATCAGCCCGTTACCGGTGGCCCAGCAGAGCACGACACTTAATATACCTTCATTCTCCAAGGCATGTCAACACACACACACGCACGCACGCACGCACGCACACACACACACACACACACACACAGCTGAGTGTTTATAGCCTATTGGAGTCATATATCGGAAGCCTGTCGGTGCCCAGAGAACGAACTTTGATCAAGAGGAGAGGAGAGGAGAGTGTGTGAGGGAAGGCAAGGAGGAGACGAGAGGCAGAAGGAAGGAGGAGACGAGAGAAAGAGAAGAAAAAGGGGGAAGAGAGGAGAGGAGGCAAGAGGAGAGGACGCGTGAAAGAAAAACGATATATAAGAGCAGAGGGAAGACGATGAAGGAAGGGGAGAGGGAGAAGGAAGGGGAGAGACAAAGGAGAGGAAGAAAAGAAGGATAGGAAAGAAAGGAGATAGAAGTAGGAGAGAAGAAGACAGGGAAAATGAAAGAAGAAAAGGGGGTAAGAAGAAGATGGGAGAGAACATAAGGGAAGAGGAGAGACAGCAGGACAGGAAAGAAAGATGGAGTTAGGAAGAAGGAAATAGGAGAAGGGGATAGAGAATGAGATGGATGGAGGGAAAGGACAAGAGTGTAAAAACAAAAGGGGAAGAAGAGGAGATGGAGTGCGGAAAAAAAGGGGTGAGGAGAGATGAGAGGCAGGGTAAGGAGATAGAGAGGGGTGAATAAAAAACAGGCGACGGGGAAAGGAAACGAGGAGGAGACGAGAAGGAGAGGAGAAAGTACGAGGTAAAAATAACAACCCAACATTGGTCCCTCTCCGTATTTATTCTGGATCTTTCCGTCTCCAGTCTCATAAACGACAGCGAGAGTATTTTTGAAGCTCAGACTTAATCGTCCACCTCCATCACCGCCGGTGCGACGTGTCTCTTGTTTTTGTTTTTCAGCTGATCTGCAAGAAAAGAAACACACTCGGGGAATAAAGTGATGCAGAAATAAATCACCTTTTCAAATAGAGACGCGCTGAGTTCTCCTGCACGATGCTCAATGTGTTTCTATGGAAGCGTCGTTGTGTGAACGTCTTTCTCTCTCTTGCACACAACGTGTGTGTGTGTGTGTGTGTGTGTGTGTGTGTGTGTGTGTGTGTGGAAATGACGTGAAAACACACACTTTCCCTCCGAGCGCTCTGCGCTTCAGTTACAACGCTAATTGTCTCCTCGCATGGAAATCAATTTGCCACTTTTAAGCATCTGGATGGAAAAACATCCATTAGAAGAGAGAGAAAAGATTGATTTCCACTTTGATAGGTGCAGCTTGAATGTGTTAGTTTATTAAGACACGTGGAGGATAAAAAGCAGAAGATATTAATATATTATAGACCTTAAAGTATATATGAATAGTTTATTATATTATTAAACAAACAGGACTTTCCTTGACGTCCAACCCCAATGAACTCCCTGGTTTCTGTATTTTAGAGACTCTTAAAGTGGGCGGGACATATGCAGTTATAAATCTGCTACTTCAGCACCATGGACAGCACCGCACCGATATGAGGGCGTGGATTAAAGATCAATGAGTCGGGTCGAACACACACACGTCTTCACCTGAACAACCTGTGGGCTACTAATGTGACGATGGGGCTGGTTTGAGGCTCCGCCCCTCACATCGGAGCTCCTCCTTTAAGACGATGAACACAACGCAACGCAACATTGGAAGTATGAGCTCAAAGATTAAATAAATGCCAGTAGGTTTTACTTTTTTACAAGGAATTTGTCGAATGAATGCTTTTTCTATTCTCTCTCTCTCTCTCTGGAGGTTTCAAGCCCTCCGATAGTCGGAGGAGTTTCAGGGGCGTAAATACGGTGAATTTACATCCGTCTTCCAACTTTAATTCTCTCCCAGCGTTTTGTTTTCACTTTTCATCAAAGTTAAAACTGTGACCGTGTTCGGTCGCACGTAGCTCCGCCCTCTTCTGTCACTTCTGGTTGCAAATAACCAAGATGGCCGCCGCTTTGACGTCAGATGAGACATTTGGGGGACTCTCTGTAGGAATGTTGGGTAGACCCCCCCTGTAGGGTTTACTGTGAGTGGATGTTTCCTCCTTCTGTGGAAGCTCCTCTCAGCTCCTCTCAGCTCCTGTCGGCTCCTCTCAGCTCCTCTCAGCTCCTGTCGGCTCCTCTCAGCTCCTGTCGGCTCCTTTCGGCTCCTCTCGGCTCCTCTCAGCTCCTCTCAGCTCCTCTCAGCTCCTCTCGTCTCCTCTCAGCTCCTCTCGGCTCCTCTCGGCTCCTCTCAGCTCCTCTCAGCTCCTCTCAGCTCCTGTCGGCTCCTCTCAGCTCCTCTCGTCTCCTCTCAGCTCCTCTCGGCTCCTGTCGGCTCCTCTCGGCTCCTCTCGGCTCCTGTCGGCTCCTCTCGGCTCCTCTCGGCTCCTGTCGGCTCCTCTCGGCTCCTCTCGGCTCCTCTCGGCTCCTCTCAGCTCCTCTCAGCTCCTGTCGGCTCCTCTCAGCTCCTCTCGTCTCCTCTCAGCTCCTCTCGGCTCCTGTCGGCTCCTCTCAGCTCCTCTCAGCTCCTGTCGGCTCCTCTCAGCTCC
>NC_046975.1:23151037-23153537 GCF_009769545.1 Cyclopterus lumpus | reverse complement strand
CAGATGTGATCAAACCAGATGGTAAATAAGCAAAACACAACATGTTACGGTAAAATCCCGTTTTATAATACTTACTAATGTTTTTACAGTCGCTTGCAAATATTCGTTCTGAACCATCTGCCTGAAGGCAAGTTCTGAATTATTTATATATATATATATATAATATTTATATATATATATTAAAAGATATGTATATAAAGAAATACATATATATTATAAATGAATATATATATTTATTTATTTACATATATTATTTATATATATTTATATATAAATATGTATATATATATATATATATATATTAGAAAATATATAAAAACAAATCAATATATATTATAAATGAGTATATATATATATTTTTATTTATATATATTATTAATATATATATGTATATATATATTAGAAAATATATAAAAACAAATCAATATATATTATAAATGAGTATATATATTTTTTTAATTTATATATATTATTAATATATATAGATATATTTATATATATATATTAGAACATATATATAAACAAATAAATATATATTATAAATTAATATATATATATATATATATATATATATATATATATATATATATATATATACACATATATTTTATATATGTATAAATGGTCTAGTGGGCGGATTGGGAGTCACAGCTGAGCCCAGAGTCCCTGAACGCCTCACCGGCTCCATCCTAAAGGACTCCTCCCACTCTTTGCACAGGGAGTTTCAGCTCCTCCCTTCTAGACGGAGGTATTTAAAACCACGGTGTCGAACAAAGAGGTATAAAAACAGCTTTGTTCCAGCAGCCGTCACTCAGGTGAACACATTAGAATAATAACAGTGCACTGATTTAGGGCCTTGTGTACTTTTATCCAATAAAGGAACCTGAACCTGGTTTTATAGTTTGATAATGACAACTTATGATGCCTTAGTCATGGATGAATGCATCATCACGCAGTGTGTTTGAAGGAGGTGTGTGTGTGTGTGTGTGTGTGTGTGAGAGCGTTATTGATACGCTTTTGGTCCTCTCAAACTGACAGGAGGTCAGCTGTCAGTCAGGAGTTCCTGGGCTTCTGTCATGTGGACAGAAAAGTGCTGAGCGCCTCACATCTTTGTGCCAGATATTGGGAAATATTACCCGACGCCGAGGAGAAGAAAGTGACACCGGCGCCCTCGAACTGTCAGAGGACCCGTCAGCTCCGGGGCCACACACACACACACACACACACACACACACACACACACACACACACACACACACACCGTCAGCGCCGGGGTCACACACACACCGTCAGTGCCGGGGCCACACACACACACACATACACACACCGTTAGCGCCGGGGTCACACACACACACACACACACACACACCGTCAGTGCCGGGGCCACACACACACACACATACACACACCGTTAGCGCCGGGGTCACACACACACCGTCAGCTCCGGGGCCACACACACACACACACACACACACCGTCAGCGCCGGGGCCACACACACACACACACACACACACACACACACCGTCAGCTCCGGGGCCACACACACACACACACACACACACACACCGTCAGCGCCGGGGCCACACACACACACACACACACACACACACACCGTCAGCTCCGGGGCCACACACACACACACACACACACACACACACCGTCAGCTCCGGGGCTACACACACACACACCGTCAGTGCCGGTGTCACACACACACACACCGTCAGTGCCGGGGCCACACACACACACACACCGTCAGTGCCGGGGTCACACACACACACACCGTCAGCGCCCGGGCCACACACACACACACACACACACACACACACCGTCAGCGCCGGGGCCACACACACACACACACCGTCAGCGCCGGGGTCACACACACACACATACACACACACACACACACACACACACACACACACACACACACACCGTCAGCGCCGGGGCCACACACACACACACCGTCAGCGCCGGGGCCACACACACACACACCGTCAGCGCCGGGGTTACACGCACACTGTCAGCGTCGGGGTCACACACACACACGACCCGTCAATCAAACACCACGAGGTCATCCACCGTGAAGCTTTGTTCAAAGGCAAAGAGTCAAACTACGCTCAGGTTAGGTCGCGGAAGTTTAAAAGATGAATTTGTTGTTAAAAATGAATAAAAAAAGGACAAACATGACACGTTAAAAGCTAAAATTATGTTTTTTAAAAGATGAATTATTGAGACGGTAATCTTTACCTATTTTAATTTGTTCAACTATGCAACACAAAGACAGTTTAAGTTACATAATAATAATCTTTGCATATGACAGAACTGAAGAGTGTGTGTGTGTGTGTGTGTGTGTGTGTGTGTGTGTGTGCGTGTACTTTGAAAAGCAATCAGTCTGCGGTTAGTTGTAAATCACCGCGAAAGGAAACACTTGACCGATAATGGAAGCGAGCGCTATGACACCCAGAATGCATTGCTTTCACAGCCATATTCAGTGTGTGT